>NW_021822466.1:0-26507 GCF_901001165.1 Salmo trutta
AACCGTTTTTCACAAACAAGGTCTAAGTCATGTTTTGATGCACTCTGTAAGTACCGTTTTTGCTGTACTGCTTATTCAGGATGATTAGGAACACTGTTGACACTTTTCAGCAAGTTTGCAATCATGTAATACAGAAATAAACAGTTTTTCAAAAACAAGGTCACTCTGTTAATTACCATTTTGCTGTACTGTTTAAACTCGATGAAAGGAACATTGTTTACACTTTTCAGCAAGTTGCAATCATGAAATACAGAAATAAATAGTTTTTCCCAAACAAGGCCTAAATCATGTTTGATGCACTCTGTAAGTACCGTTTTTGCTGTACTGCTTATTCAGGATGATAGGAACACTGTTGACACTTTTCAGCAAGTTGCAATCATGTAATACAGAAATAAACCGTTTTTCAAAAACAAGGTCCAAAGTCATGTTTGAGTCACTCTGTAAGTACCATTTTGCTGTACTGTTTAATCTCGATGAAAGGAGCATTGTTGACACTTTTCAGCAAGTTGCAATCATGTAATACAGAAATAAACAGTTTTTCAAAAACAAGGTCACTCTGTTAATTACCATTTTGCTGTACTGTTTAAACTCGATGAAAGGAACATTGTTGACACTTTTCAGCAAGTTGCAATCATGAAATACAGAAATAAATAGTTTTTCCCAAACAAGGCCTAAATCATGTTTGATGCACTCTGTAAGTACCGTTTTTGCTGTACTGCTTATTCAGGATGATAGGAACACTGTTGACACTTTTCAGCAAGTTGCAATCATGTAATACAGAAATAAACAGTTTTTCCCAAACAATGTCACTCTGTTAATTACCATTTTGCTGTACTGTTTAAACTCGATGAAAGGAACACTGTTGACACTTTTCAGCAAGTTGCAATCATGAAATACAGAAATAAACAGTTTTTCAAAAACAAGGTCCAAAGTCATGTTTGAGTCACTCTGTAAGTACCATTTTGCTGTACTGTTTAATCTCGATGAAAGGAACATTGTTGACACTTTTCAGCAAGTTGCAATCATGAAATACAGAAATAAATAGTTTTTCCCAAACAAGGCCTAAATCATGTTTGATGCACTCTGTAAGTACCATTTTTGCTGTACTGCTTAATCAGGATGATAGGAACACTGTGCACACTTTTCAGCAAGTTGCAATCATGAAATACAGAAATAAACCGTTTTTCACAAACAAGGTCTAAGTCATGTTTGATGCACTCTGTCAGTACCGTTTTTGCTGTACTGCTTATTCAGGATGATAGGAACACTGTTGACACTTTTCAGCAAGTTGCAATCATGTAATACAGAAATAAACAGTTTTTCAAAAACAAGGTCACTCTGTTAATTACCATTTTGCTGTACTGTTTAAACTCGATGAAAGGAACATTGTTGACACTTTTCAGCAAGTTGCAATCATGAAATACAGAAATAAATAGTTTTTCCCAAACAAGGCCTAAATCATGTTTGATGCACTCTGTAAGTACCAGTTTTGCTGTACTGCTTAATCAGGATGAATAGGAACACCTGTGACACTTTTCAGCAAGTTGCAATCATGAAATACAGAAATAAACAGTTTTTCAAAAACAAGGTCCAAAGTCATGTTTGAGTCACTCTGTAAGTACCATTTTGCTGTACTGTTTAATCTCGATGAAAGGAGCATTGTTGACACTTTTCAGCAAGTTGCAATCATGTAATACAGAAATAAACAGTTTTTCAAAAACAAGGTCACTCTGTTAATTACCATTTTGCTGTACTGTTTAAACTCGATGAAAGGAACATTGTTGACACTTTTCAGCAAGTTGCAATCATGAAATACAGAAATAAATAGTTTTTCCCAAACAAGGCCTAAATCATGTTTGATGCACTCTGTAAGTACCATTTTTGCTGTACTGCTTAATCAGGATGATAGGAACACTGTGCACACTTTTCAGCAAGTTGCAATCATGAAATACAGAAATAAACCGTTTTTCACAAACAAGGTCTAAGTCATGTTTGATGCACTCTGTCAGTACCGTTTTTGCTGTACTGCTTATTCAGGATGATAGGAACACTGTTGACACTTTTCAGCAAGTTGCAATCATGTAATACAGAAATAAACAGTTTTTCAAAAACAAGGTCACTCTGTTAATTACCATTTTGCTGTACTGTTTAAACTCGATGAAAGGAACATTGTTTACACTTTTCAGCAAGTTGCAATCATGAAATACAGAAATAAATAGTTTTTCCCAAACAAGGCCTAAATCATGTTTGATGCACTCTGTAAGTACCGTTTTTGCTGTACTGCTTATTCAGGATGATAGGAACACTGTTGACACTTTTCAGCAAGTTGCAATCATGTAATACAGAAATAAACCGTTTTTCAAAAACAAGGTCCAAAGTCATGTTTGAGTCACTCTGTAAGTACCATTTTGCTGTACTGTTTAATCTCGATGAAAGGAGCATTGTTGACACTTTTCAGCAAGTTGCAATCATGTAATACAGAAATAAACAGTTTTTCAAAAACAAGGTCACTCTGTTAATTACCATTTTGCTGTACTGTTTAAACTCGATGAAAGGAACATTGTTGACACTTTTCAGCAAGTTGCAATCATGAAATACAGAAATAAATAGTTTTTCCCAAACAAGGCCTAAATCATGTTTGATGCACTCTGTAAGTACCGTTTTTGCTGTACTGCTTATTCAGGATGATAGGAACACTGTTGACACTTTTCAGCAAGTTGCAATCATGTAATACAGAAATAAACAGTTTTTCCAAAACAAGGTCACTCTGTTAATTACCATTTTGCTGTACTGTTTAAACTCGATGAAAGGAACACTGTTGACACTTTTCAGCAAGTTGCAATCATGAAATACAGAAATAAATAGTTTTTCCCAAACAAGGCCTAAATCATGTTTGATGCACTCTGTAAGTACCATTTTTGCTGTACTGCTTAATCAGGATGATAGGAACACTGTGCACACTTTTCAGCAAGTTGCAATCATGAAATACAGAAATAAACCGTTTTTCACAAACAAGGTCTAAGTCATGTTTGATGCACTCTGTCAGTACCGTTTTTGCTGTACTGCTTATTCAGGATGATAGGAACACTGTTGACACTTTTCAGCAAGTTGAAATCATGTAACACAGAAATAAACAGTTTTTCAAAAACAAGGTCACTCTGTTAATTACCATTTTGCTGTACTGTTTAAACTCGATGAAAGGAACATTGTTTACACTTTTCAGCAAGTTGCAATCATGAAATACAGAAATAAATAGTTTTTCCCAAACAAGGCCTAAATCATGTTTGATGCACTCTGTAAGTACCGTTTTGCTGTACTGCTTAATCAGGATAATAGGAACACCGTGGACACTTTTCAGCAAGTTGCAATCATGAAATACAGAAATAAACAGTTTTTCAAAAACAAGGTCCAAAGTCATGTTTGAGTCACTCTGTAAGTACCATTTTGCTGTACTGTTTAATCTCGATGAAAGGAGCATTGTTGACACTTTTCAGCAAGTTGCAATCATGTAATACAGAAATAAACAGTTTTTCAAAAACAAGGTCACTCTGTTAATTACCATTTTGCTGTACTGTTTAAACTCGATGAAAGGAACATTGTTGACACTTTTCAGCAAGTTGCAATCATGAAATACAGAAATAAATAGTTTTTCCCAAACAAGGCCTAAATCATGTTTGATGCACTCTGTAAGTACCATTTTTGCTGTACTGCTTAATCAGGATGATAGGAACACTGTTGACACTTTTCAGCAAGTTGCAATCATGTAATACAGAAATAAACAGTTTTTCAAAACAATGTCACTCTGTTAATTACCATTTTGCTGTACTGTTTAAACTCGATGAAAGGAACACTGTTGACACTTTTCAGCAAGTTGCAATCATGAAATACAGAAATAAACAGTTTTTCAAAAACAAGGTCCAAAGTCATGTTTGAGTCACTCTGTAAGTACCATTTTGCTGTACTGTTTAATCTCGATGAAAGGAACATTGTTGACACTTTTCAGCAAGTTGCAATCATGAAATACAGAAATAAATAGTTTTTCCCAAACAAGGCCTAAATCATGTTTGATGCACTCTGTAAGTACCATTTTTGCTGTACTGCTTAATCAGGATGATAGGAACACTGTTGACACTTTTCAGCAAGTTGCAATCATGTAATACAGAAATAAACCATTTTTCACAAACAAGGTCACTCTGTTAAATATCATTTTGCTGTACGTTTAAACTCGATGAAAGGAACATTGTTGACACTTTTCAGCAGTTGCAATCATGAAATATAGAAATAAATAGTTTTTCCCAAACAAGGCCTAAATCATGTTTGATGCACTCTGTAAGTACCGTTTTTGCTGTACTGCTTATTCAGGATGATAGGAACACTGTTGACACTTTTCAGCAAGTTGCAATCATGTAATACAGAAATAAACAGTTTTTCCCAAACAATGTCACTCTGTTAATTACCATTTTGCTGTACTGTTTAAACTCGATGAAAGGAACACTGTTGACACTTTTCAGCAAGTTGCAATCATGAAATACAGAAATAAACAGTTTTTCAAAAACAAGGTCCAAAGTCATGTTTGAGTCACTCTGTAAGTACCATTTTGCTGTACTGTTTAATCTCGATGAAAGGAGCATTGTTGACACTTTTCAGCAAGTTGCAATCATGAAATACAGAAATAAATAGTTTTTTCCCAAACAAGGCCTAATTCATGTTTGATGCACTCTGTAAGTACCATTTTTGCTGTACTGCTTAATCAGGATAATAGGAACACCGTGGACACTTTTCAGCAAGTTGCAATCATATAATACAGAAATAAACCATTTTTCACAAATAAGGTCACTCTGTTAAATACCATTTTGCTGTACGTTTAAACTCGATGAAAGTAACATTGTTGACACTTTTCAGCAGTTGCAATCATGAAATATAGAAATAAATAGTTTTTCCCAAACAAGGCCTAAATCATGTTTGATGCACTCTGTAAGTACCGTTTTTGCTGTACTGCTTATTCAGGATGATAGGAACACTGTTGACACTTTTCAGCAAGTTGCAATCATGTAATACAGAAATAAACAGTTTTTCCCAAACAATGTCACTCTGTTAATTACCATTTTGCTGTACTGTTTAAACTCGATGAAAGGAACACTGTTGACACTTTTCAGCAAGTTGCAATAATGAAATACAGAAATAAATAGTTTTTCCCAAACAAGGCCTAAATCATGTTTGATGCACTCTGTAAGTACCATTTTTGCTGTACTGCTTAATCAGGATGGTAGGAACACTGTGCACACTTTTCAGCAAGTTGCAATCATGAAATACAGAAATAAACCGTTTTTTCACAAACAAGGTCTAAGTCATGTTTGATGCACTCTGTCAGTACCGTTTTTGCTGTACTGCTTATTCAGGATGATAGGAACACTGTTGACACTTTTCAGCAAGTTGAAATCATGTAACACAGAAATAAACAGTTTTTCAAAAACAAGGTCACTCTGTTAATTACCATTTTGCTGTACTGTTTAAACTCGATGAAAGGAACATTGTTTACACTTTTCAGCAAGTTGCAATCATGAAATACAGAAATAAATAGTTTTTCCCAAACAAGGCCTAAATCATGTTTGATGCACTCTGTAAGTACCGTTTTGCTGTACTGCTTAATCAGGATAATAGGAACACCGTGGACACTTTTCAGCAAGTTGCAATCATGAAATACAGAAATAAACAGTTTTTCAAAAACAAGGTCCAAAGTCATGTTTGAGTCACTCTGTAAGTACCATTTTGCTGTACTGTTTAATCTCGATGAAAGGAGCATTGTTGACACTTTTCAGCAAGTTAGGGTTAGGGTTAGGGTTAGGGTTAGGGTTAGGGTTAGGGTTAGGTTTATGATAAATTCTGTTTTTTGGTGGTTTTTTTTAACCCTGTGTTGCACTGGCCTATTGTGATCTCTGTTATTGCTACCAGTCTGGTGTTTATTGGGAGGGTTGTGTTTGTGGATATGTGAGATGTATGAATGGTTTCCCTACTCATAGTTTGCCATTTAATCCAAGTGGAGCCAGAGATCTAAGGTTGGCTATCCACTTGGATTCAGCGGCCTTTCTCTGGGCTATGGTCCAGGTAGAGACTGTTTCTAGCCCAGTGATATTGAGGTGTATAATATGGTGTGTTTGGAAGTGTGTAACTAAATGTGTGGACAGTTTATTCTTGGTGATTGTATATAGATGTTGTTTGAGACGTGTTAGAATTGTCGATCCAGTTTCCCCCACATAGATTTTTTTGCATAATGCACAGGTGATTGCATAGACTATGTTGGTGCTATTTATGTTCATCAGTTGTGTGATTTGGCTACCGGTGTGTGCGTATGGGTTGTGTATGTTTGTCAGTTGTCTGTAGTAGGTGCTTTCAGTGGGTACTGGGGGAGAGGGCCTGTTTGAAAATGTTGCATTGACTAGGAGATCCTTCAGATTAGGATTCCTCCTGTATGCTGAGATTGGTCGGAATGGTTGTAGTGGGGGGAAGGCCTGTTGTGTGTTAGAAAATGCACTTTTCAGTCTTGAATGTATACGTTGGTTTATGTGTGAATAGGTGCTGATGATTGGTAGCCTCTTGGGTTCCGGCCCCGTCCCCAATGTGGGAATGGGGTTTCTAGGGGAAGTCTGGGGGTTAGGGTTAGGGTTGTGGTTAGGGTTAGGGTTATGGTTAGGGTTATGGTTAGGGTTAGGGTTATGGTTAGGGTTAGGGTTAGGGTTGTGGTTAGGGTTAGGGTTGTGGTTAGGGTTAGGGTTATGGTTAGGGTTATGGTTAGGGTTATGGTTAGGGTTAGGGTTATGGTTAGGGTTAGGGTTGTGGTTAGGGTTAGGGTTGTGGTTAGGGTTAGGGTTGTGGTTAGGGTTAGGGTTATGGTTAGGGTTATGGTTAGGGTTGTGGTTAGGGTTGGGGTTGGGGTTAGGGTTAGTGTCAGGAACAGTGCCCCCTGGGTTAAGGTTAGGAGGAAGAGGCAATTGATTTTGGATGACGCTTGCTATTGTGTCCGCTTTGATGTATCTCAGTGACCGCTTGGAGTACCCCCTCCTCCTCAATGCCTCAAATAGTATGTGTGTGGCTGTATTGAAATCAGTCTGTTGAGTGCATAATCTGTAGAATCGGATGAGTTGTGATTTGACGATCCCCCTAAAGGTATGTTTGGGGTGGAAACTGGATCGGTGGAGTAATGCATGCGTGTCTGTTTCTTTGAAATAAACTTTAGTGTGTAGGTAAACTATGGTTGCTTCAGTGTCTGGAAAGAAAACAGTGGTGTCTAAAAAATGTATTCTATGTGGGTGTATGATATATTTAACTGTAATGGTGGGATGATGATTGTTCAAGATGTCTATGAATGTGGTGAAGTCCTGTAGATTATGTTGCCACACCCCGAAGATATCATCCAGGTAGCGTTTGTAGACCAAGGGAAGCAGTGGGCATTTTTCCAAAGCTGTAGTCTCCCAGTCCGCCATGTATATGTTTGCGTATGCTGGAGCGAACTTTTTGCCCATTGCTGTCCCATGAATCTGAAGATAGTATTGGTTATTAAATGTAAAATCATTGTTTTTCAGCCCCAGTTCAAGTAACTGTAAGATGTGTTTGTCTGGTCTCTGTCTATCTGGATATCTTCGGAGTGCTGCTTCCACTGCTGCGATCCCTGAGGGGATGTCTATGTTCGTGTAAAGAGAGTCTATGTCCATGGTGAACAGGTATGCCTGTGCTGGAACCGGGATTGTACGAAGTGTGTCTATGAAATGATATGTGTCCTTAATATAGCTGGCATGTTTTTGTGAGATGGGGTTGAGAAAATGATCTATGAATTCAGCTGCTGGAGATGACTCACTACCACAATCAGAGACAATGGGTCTTCCCATAGGGACCCGAAAAGGGACAGTCCACGTCTCTGGTGTTTTGTGAATTTTTGGTAAAAGGTAAAAGAGTCTCTGTCTTGGTATATCAGGTCCATCTAAGTATACTTTCTGTCTATGTGAGATGAATTTATTTTTATAAAGGTCCGCTATAATCTGTCTCACTAGTGTCTGTGTCTCCATCTGTGTGGAAGTGGGAATGGAAGTGTAGTGTTGTGTATTGGAAAGTTGGCGATTGGCTTCCAAGAGATATTGCTGATTATCCATTATCACTATCTTGGAGCCTTTGTCTGCTGGTTTAATTGTTATATGTTTGTTTTGTCTTAGCTGGGTTATAGCTAGTCTTTCGTCTTGTGTAATGTTATGTGAAGTTGTAATGGTAGAGCTATGTAAATCTCTAATAATCTGTGTATTAGTTTTAATAAGTTTTCTAATTGGTTGTGATAGTTTCTTTAGTGAGGGTTCCCATTTAGATCTTTCAGTGAATGGTTGGGTAATAAAATCAGTAGTATAGTCAAAATGGTCTAATAACTTGAGGTTTCTATGGAATCTATGGATGTCCCTTTGCAGGTCCCCATAATCCGACCGCATCGGTGTCGGGACAAAGGTTAGTCCCCTCTCCAGCAGCCGAGTCTCAGAAGGGGACAGAACAAATACCGTGGAGAGATTCATAATATTAGTGTATTGGTGGAGGGACTGTCCTATGCGCTTACCCTCCTCTACCACTTTAGCTGAGTTGCCCAATGTTTCAGTATTTTAGCTGCTGTAGCTGGTGTCCAATGTATGTAGTCATGATTTTCAGTGATGAATTCTGAATGGTCTATTTCCAGTAGGGCATTGTAATGTGTAGTGATGTATGTGTTGATATGTTTCAGCATGTCCTTCTGTTGACGTGTGAGGTTGGGTGAGAAGTTGATGATTGGCCAGTAAATGGTGGCATTTGGGTACATGACTGTGGCTTTATTGTGGAGTATCTGTAGTTGGCTTATGGGTGTTGATTTCCTTTCCTGGTCTTTGTTATTTATCCCTAGTGACAGCACAACCACCTTAGTATTGGGGTTTGGGATTGACTTTGCCAAGACCCCAGTAATGTGATGAAATTGTGCTCCTGGGTAACTATCTATCTGAATATCTTTATAAGGGTGTGGTGGAATTCTACTAAGGTTAGAATCTCCTATAACGATGACCGGTTTATGTGAAGTTATATGCCAATCATATGTCTTTCTGGTGCTCAAATTATGTCTGGTTGGTCGGTACAATAATCGGGGAGATGGTGGAGATGTTGGGGTGGAGTGTCTCGGTATAGGCAGGGGAGAGAGTCTTACACTGGGTTCTTGGCCAATCTTTTTCCCAATACCCAAGATAGGTGGGGTGGGTACCATGTTTCCAATCTGTGGAGAGAAAAGTATTGGAGATGTTTCAGAGGGGAAGTTGAGTTCCAATCTCACCCTGGGCTCTTTGGGGAGCCCATTGTTTGGAGACATACTAGGTGGGGTGGGTAGAGAGGGGGGTCTGGTGTATGGGGAATTAGGTGTTGGGGAGGGTTCAGCCGGGACATTACTGGGATTGAACTTCCCTTTGGTCTGTCCGATCATCATATTTTTATCACCCTTAGCCCCTTTCTCCTTATTCCTCACCTCAGTGGGGTTTATGGGTATGTTTGCTTGGGTCTCTGTGAAAACAGAAGTAGAGATGTTAGTGTCTGGGCTGGGTGGGCCTGAGATATTCAAGTCAGAGTACACTGCCACATTACTGGATCTAGGTTTATTGGGTGGTTGTGCTGTCCCTATTGCCACGGTGGGTGGAGAGATGGTTGGAGTTGCCACTTGGCTCCAAGGTGTGTGGATCACTTGGGCCTCAATTGTAACTGTCTTTGGTTTTGTTGTCGTATGTGAGTTTTCAACTACGATAGATTGTAGGGGTGGGAAGTCCTCTTCTATTAGCTCAAAATTAATCATAAATGGGTAAGTGTCAGATCGGGGTGATATACTGGGCTGGGCAATTGTTTCTAGGTGCTGAGTTGTTGTAATTACTTGACTGGGCTGAGGGAATATGAGGTTCGGTGTTCCCCCATCCCTTTCTCCTGCGTGGTGTGTGGAAGGGTTTTGTTTGGCAGGCTGACAAATGGGGGCCACAGTGTCTGAAGCGCATTTCTCATTACTCAGTCTAGGGGCAATGTTTGAGGTTCTTCCAATTTGGCCAGATCTGGGACTCTGTTGTGTAGTTTGGGCTGCTGCAGGTTTGGTCAACCTGACAGCCATCAGTGATGGGATTTCTTCGATTCGGGTTTGTTTGGAGTGTCCTATCATCTGGGTCGGTGGTCTAGGGTACTTAGTAGCTCGTGGAGGAAAACCTCCCGTTGGGGTGGGGAAGTGGTGTAAAATGGCTGAGGTGGGAAGAGGAGCCCCTATAGCTACTGGGCCCTTTAAGAGCGCTATCACTGTAGGGGCTGTGCTATCTCGCAATCTGTGTTTATTACCTGTGTTCCGCCCAACGAACTGCTGTCTGAAAGGCGCTATCGTTGAAGGGAAAGCCTGTAGGGAGCATAGTGTTCAGTATGGTCTCATAATGTTCAAGCAAGATATGCATGTTTTCCAACATCCAATTGTTCGTGTTTACTGCCACTTTCTGCTTTGTAGACATGTTTGGTGAGGATGGTTTAATAAAATCTGTCAATTTCCTTACGTGTTTCATCATTCCCACTGGAAAGGTCTGTGTTTCCAGTGCATGTAGGATAATGTGTTTGTGGTGCGTAGCTTGTATCAGTTTAAAATAAGTCTTGGTTATGTGTTGGATGGAAGGTGTTGTGGTTAGTGCTGTGTTATGTTCTATGGTGTGAGTGTTAGTCTCCCCCTCTTCTGGAAGGGTATCTAAAACAGTGAACCTATTACTGTGCATATTTAATCCAGTTAATGTTCACTGACATACAAGAAACCTACTTCAGGTGTGCTTACCCCCTTTAGTTGGATCGGAGTCTTTGGAGAAAGGAGTGTTCCTCAGGTGGGGATAACCACCAACTTGTTATATCACTTTAAAAAAGGTGGTACCATCCTAAAAATGTTTTTATTAATTCCTCCTCGTTTGTTGTGTGTTCACTGGGAGCGACCCAGGTAGTTCGTGTCCGTGGTCGTCTTCTTGATTTCCTGAGGATCTTCTTAGGATGTTTTCTTTGTTGGTTTAGGGTTTGTTTGTTATTTGTTATGTCCTCCCAATAACTGGATTAAAACTATGCTTTATTGTTAAAAGGTATATCTAAGAACAGTTTTTAATAAATTCGCTGTATCAAATAAAGAAAGTAGAAAGAAAAAAGTGCCTGACGTTTCGCATATAAATGCTTCTTCAGAGGCTAAGGAGTGGCTATGTTTGGGAGCAGAATATAAACCCTAGAAGAAGGGGGGGGAAAAAGAAAGGGGGTGGGGAAAAGGGGGTTGTTCTTCCAATTAGTAGTCCTATGTAGCAGCTATTGGTTAATACACCACACTAACCTAAGTCAGCTGTGAAAGTAGATGTGTCACCAACTGATTGGTTGCTGATTTAACGCAAGGTAGCCTACCTTGGAACAATGGGAAAATATAGAAATGAAAAAGATAGAACAGAGGGGGGAGGAAAAACGGGGGAGACATACATCAGTGTGTACTTTAAGAGAATTGTAGTAAATAATAAAAAATAAAAAATAAAAAAATATATATACAATAGTGGATCTTAGTGGCCCTGTAATAAAATCATGGAAGGCTACTCCCCTCCTACTGTGATATGAGCTACTACTACCACCACCTCGGTTTAATCCTGACATCACATATCTCTATAGCTAAACGGTCCATATCTTGGTATATCCTATATGTGTGGTATTTTGTCTGGTTTTTCTCTAACTGGTTGTTAAACCATTTTCACCACTGGGTATACTTGTGTACCTTTAAGAGAATACTTGTCTATGATGGGTGGGGTTATGCAACTATATGTGAGTGGTGTCTCATGGTCTTTCTACTAAGTGGTGTCAACCATGAGAGGGATTCCCATCTCTCATATAGTCTAACTCAATGGAGATAGCTTGATAAGTTAAGTGTGTCTACTGTCTAAAACCAGAGAGACAAACAAAAAGAACAAAAACCAATCAAAACCCAATTATCCTAACTGGTCAGTTCTTGCAATCAGTGTGGTTATGTTCCTAAACACCCTCAGCCCACAGAGGTAATGTTAATTTTATAGACCTCTTCACAAACTGCCTACAGTGCAGTGGGTAAATTGGGCATGATGAGAAATACAAGTATTTTCATAATTCCAGGTGGGATAACAGATAGGAGAGAGCACAATGGCACTGGCTAGGTTAGGTTTATGATAAATTCTGTTTTTTGGTGGTTTTTTTTACCCTGTGTTGCACTGGCCTATTGTGATCTCTGTTATTGCTACCAGTCTGGTGTTTATTGGGAGGGTTGTGTTTGTGGATATGTGAGATGTATGAATGGTTTCCCTACTCATAGTTTGCCATTTAATCCAAGTGGAGCCAGAGATCTAAGGTTGGCTATCCACTTGGATTCAGCGGCCTTTCTCTGGGCTATGGTCCAGGTAGAGACTGTTTCTAGCCCAGTGATATTGAGGTGTATAATATGGTGTGTTTGGAAGTGTGTAACTAAATGTGTGGACAGTTTATTCTTGGTGATTGTATATAGATGTTGTTTGAGACGTGTTAGAATTGTCGATCCAGTTTCCCCCACATAGATTTTTTTGCATAATGCACAGGTGATTGCATAGACTATGTTGGTGCTATTTATGTTCATCAGTTGTGTGATTTGGCTACCGGTGTGTGCGTATGGGTTGTGTATGTTTGTCAGTTGTCTGTAGTAGGTGCTTTCAGTGGGTACTGGGGGAGAGGGCCTGTTTGAAAATGTTGCATTGACTAGGAGATCCTTCAGATTAGGATTCCTCCTGTATGCTGAGATTGGTCGGAATGGTTGTAGTGGGGGGAAGGCCTGTTGTGTGTTAGAAAATGCACTTTTCAGTCTTGAATGTATACGTTGGTTTATGTGTGAATAGGTGCTGATGATTGGTAGCCTCTTGGGTTCCGGCCCCGTCCCCAATGTGGGAATGGGGTTTCTAGGGGAAGTCTGGGGGTTAGGGTTAGGGTTGTGGTTAGGGTTAGGGTTATGGTTAGGGTTATGGTTAGGGTTAGGGTTATGGTTAGGGTTAGGGTTAGGGTTGTGGTTAGGGTTAGGGTTGTGGTTAGGGTTAGGGTTATGGTTAGGGTTATGGTTAGGGTTATGGTTAGGGTTAGGGTTATGGTTAGGGTTAGGGTTGTGGTTAGGGTTAGGGTTGTGGTTAGGGTTAGGGTTGTGGTTAGGGTTAGGGTTGTGGTTAGGGTTATGGTTAGGGTTGTGGTTAGGGTTGGGGTTGGGGTTAGGGTTAGTGTCAGGAACAGTGCCCCCTGGGTTAAGGTTAGGAGGAAGAGGCAATTGATTTTGGATGACGCTTGCTATTGTGTCCGCTTTGATGTATCTCAGTGACCGCTTGGAGTACCCCCTCCTCCTCAATGCCTCAAATAGTATGTGTGTAGCTGTATTGAAATCAGTCTGTTGAGTGCATAATCTGTAGAATCGGATGAGTTGTGATTTGACGATCCCCCTAAAGGTATGTTTGGGGTGGAAACTGGATCGGTGGAGTAATGCATGCGTGTCTGTTTCTTTGAAATAAACTTTAGTGTGTAGGTAAACTATGGTTGCTTCAGTGTCTGGAAAGAAAACAGTGGTGTCTAAAAAATGTATTCTATGTGGGTGTATGATATATTTAACTGTAATGGTGGGATGATGATTGTTCAAGATGTCTATGAATGTGGTGAAGTCCTGTAGATTATGTTGCCACACCCCGAAGATATCATCCAGGTAGCGTTTGTAGACCAAGGGAAGCAGTGGGCATTTTTCCAAAGCTGTAGTCTCCCAGTCCGCCATGTATATGTTTGCGTATGCTGGAGCGAACTTTTTGCCCATTGCTGTCCCATGAATCTGAAGATAGTATTGGTTATTAAATGTAAAATCATTGTTTTTCAGCCCCAGTTCAAGTAACTGTAAGATGTGTTTGTCTGGTCTCTGTCTATCTGGATATCTTCGGAGTGCTGCTTCCACTGCTGCGATCCCTGAGGGGATGTCTATGTTCGTGTAAAGAGAGTCTATGTCCATGGTGAACAGGTATGCCTGTGCTGGAACCGGGATTGTACGAAGTGTGTCTATGAAATGATATGTGTCCTTAATATAGCTGGCATGTTTTTGTGAGATGGGGTTGAGAAAATGATCTATGAATTCAGCTGCTGGAGATGACTCACTACCACAATCAGAGACAATGGGTCTTCCCATAGGGACCCGAAAAGGGACAGTCCACGTCTCTGGTGTTTTGTGAATTTTTGGTAAAAGGTAAAAGAGTCTCTGTCTTGGTATATCAGGTCCATCTAAGTATACTTTCTGTCTATGTGAGATGAATTTATTTTTATAAAGGTCCGCTATAATCTGTCTCACTAGTGTCTGTGTCTCCATCTGTGTGGAAGTGGGAATGGAAGTGTAGTGTTGTGTATTGGAAAGTTGGCGATTGGCTTCCAAGAGATATTGCTGATTATCCATTATCACTATCTTGGAGCCTTTGTCTGCTGGTTTAATTGTTATATGTTTGTTTTGTCTTAGCTGGGTTATAGCTAGTCTTTCGTCTTGTGTAATGTTATGTGGAGTTGTAATGGTAGAGCTATGTAAATCTCTAATAATCTGTGTATTAGTTTTAATAAGTTTTCTAATTGGTTGTGATAGTTTCTTTAGTGAGGGTTCCCATTTAGATCTTTCAGTGAATGGTTGGGTAATAAAATCAGTAGTATAGTCAAAATGGTCTAATAACTTGAGGTTTCTATGGAATCTATGGATGTCCCTTTGCAGGTCCCCATAATCCGACCGCATCGGTGTCGGGACAAAGGTTAGTCCCCTCTCCAGCAGCCGAGTCTCAGAAGGGGACAGAACAAATACCGTGGAGAGATTCATAATATTAGTGTATTGGTGGAGGGACTGTCCTATGCGCTTACCCTCCTCTACCACTTTAGCTGAGTTGCCCAATGTTTCAGTATTTTAGCTGCTGTAGCTGGTGTCCAATGTATGTAGTCATGATTTTCAGTGATGAATTCTGAATGGTCTATTTCCAGTAGGGCATTGTAATGTGTAGTGATGTATGTGTTGATATGTTTCAGCATGTCCTTCTGTTGACGTGTGAGGTTGGGTGAGAAGTTGATGATTGGCCAGTAAATGGTGGCATTTGGGTACATGACTGTGGCTTTATTGTGGAGTATCTGTAGTTGGCTTATGGGTGTTGATTTCCTTTCCTGGTCTTTGTTATTTATCCCTAGTGACAGCACAACCACCTTAGTATTGGGGTTTGGGATTGACTTTGCCAAGACCCCAGTAATGTGATGAAATTGTGCTCCTGGGTAACTATCTATCTGAATATCTTTATAAGGGTGTGGTGGAATTCTACTAAGGTTAGAATCTCCTATAACGATGACCGGTTTATGTGAAGTTATATGCCAATCATATGTCTTTCTGGTGCTCAAATTATGTCTGGTTGGTCGGTACAATAATCGGGGAGATGGTGGAGATGTTGGGGTGGAGTGTCTCGGTATAGGCAGGGGAGAGAGTCTTACACTGGGTTCTTGGCCAATCTTTTTCCCAATACCCAAGATAGGTGGGGTGGGTACCATGTTTCCAATCTGTGGAGAGAAAAGTATTGGAGATGTTTCAGAGGGGAAGTTGAGTTCCAATCTCACCCTGGGCTCTTTGGGGAGCCCATTGTTTGGAGACATACTAGGTGGGGTGGGTAGAGAGGGGGGTCTGGTGTATGGGGAATTAGGTGTTGGGGAGGGTTCAGCCGGGACATTACTGGGATTGAACTTCCCTTTGGTCTGTCCGATCATCATATTTTTATCACCCTTAGCCCCTTTCTCCTTATTCCTCACCTCAGTGGGGTTTATGGGTATGTTTGCTTGGGTCTCTGTGAAAACAGAAGTAGAGATGTTAGTGTCTGGGCTGGGTGGGCCTGAGATATTCAAGTCAGAGTACACTGCCACATTACTGGATCTAGGTTTATTGGGTGGTTGTGCTGTCCCTATTGCCACGGTGGGTGGAGAGATGGTTGGAGTTGCCACTTGGCTCCAAGGTGTGTGGATCACTTGGGCCTCAATTGTAACTGTCTTTGGTTTTGTTGTCGTATGTGAGTTTTCAACTACGATAGATTGTAGGGGTGGGAAGTCCTCTTCTATTAGCTCAAAATTAATCATAAATGGGTAAGTGTCAGATCGGGGTGATATACTGGGCTGGGCAATTGTTTCTAGGTGCTGAGTTGTTGTAATTACTTGACTGGGCTGAGGGAATATGAGGTTCGGTGTTCCCCCATCCCTTTCTCCTGCGTGGTGTGTGGAAGGGTTTTGTTTGGCAGGCTGACAAATGGGGGCCACAGTGTCTGAAGCGCATTTCTCATTACTCAGTCTAGGGGCAATGTTTGAGGTTCTTCCAATTTGGCCAGATCTGGGACTCTGTTGTGTAGTTTGGGCTGCTGCAGGTTTGGTCAACCTGACAGCCATCAGTGATGGGATTTCTTCGATTCGGGTTTGTTTGGAGTGTCCTATCATCTGGGTCGGTGGTCTAGGGTACTTAGTAGCTCGTGGAGGAAAACCTCCCGTTGGGGTGGGGAAGTGGTGTAAAATGGCTGAGGTGGGAAGAGGAGCCCCTATAGCTACTGGGCCCTTTAAGAGCGCTATCACTGTAGGGGCTGTGCTATCTCGCAATCTGTGTTTGTACCTGTGTTCCGCCCAACGAACTGCTGTCTGAAAGGCGCTATCGTTGAAGGGAAAGCCTGTAGGGAGCATAGTGTTCAGTATGGTCTCATAATGTTCAAGCAAGATATGCATGTTTTCCAACATCCAATTGTTCGTGTTTACTGCCACTTTCTGCTTTGTAGACATGTTTGGTGAGGATGGTTTAATAAAATCTGTCAATTTCCTTACGTGTTTCATCATTCCCACTGGAAAGGTCTGTGTTTCCAGTGCATGTAGGATAATGTGTTTGTGGTGCGTAGCTTGTATCAGTTTAAAATAAGTCTTGGTTATGTGTTGGATGGAAGGTGTTGTGCTTAGTGCTGTGTTATGTTCTATGGTGTGAGTGTTAGTCTCCCCCTCTTCTGGAAGGGTATCTAAAACAGTGAACCTATTACTGTGCATATTTAATCCAGTTAATGTTCACTGACATACAAGAAACCTACTTCAGGTGTGCTTACCCCCTTTAGTTGGATCGGAGTCTTTGGAGAAAGGAGTGTTCCTCAGGTGGGGATAACCACCAACTTGTTATATCACTTTAAAAAAGGTGGTACCATCCTAAAAATGTTTTTATTAATTCCTCCTCGTTTGTTGTGTGTTCACTGGGAGCGACCCAGGTAGTTCGTGTCCGTGGTCGTCTTCTTGATTTCCTGAGGATCTTCTTAGGATGTTTTCTTTGTTGGTTTAGGGTTTGTTTGTTATTTGTTATGTCCTCCCAATAACTGGATTAAAACTATGCTTTATTGTTAAAAGGTATATCTAAGAACAGTTTTTAATAAATTCGCTGTATCAAATAAAGAAAGTAGAAAGAAAAAAGTGCCTGACGTTTCGCATATAAATGCTTCTTCAGAGGCTAAGGAGTGGCTATGTTTGGGAGCAGAATATAAACCCTAGAAGAAGGGGGGGGAAAAAAAAAAAAAAAAAAGGGGGGTGGGGAAAAGGGGGTTGTTCTTCCAATTAGTAGTCCTATGTAGCAGCTATTGGTTAATACACCACACTAACCTAAGTCAGCTGTGAAAGTAGATGTGTCACCAACTGATTGGTTGCTGATTTAACGCAAGGTAGCCTACCTTGGGACAATGGGAAAATATAGAAATGAAAAAGATAGAACAGAGGGGGGAGGAAAAACGGGGGAGACATACATCAGTGTGTACTTTAAGAAAATTGTAGTAAATAATAAAAAATAAAAAATAAAAAAATATATATACAATAGTGGATCTTAGTGGCCCTGTAATAAAATCATGGAAGGCTACTACCCTCCTACTGTGATATGAGCTACTACTACCACCACCTCGGTTTAATCCTGACATCACATATCTCTATAGCTAAACGGTCCATATCTTGGTATATCCTATATGTGTGGTATTTTGTCTGGTTTTTCTCTAACTGGTTGTTAAACCATTTTCACCACTGGGTATACTTGTGTACCTTTAAGAGAATACTTGTCTATGATGGGTGGGGTTATGCAAATATATGTGAGTGGTGTCTCATGGTCTTTCTACTAAGTGGTGTCAACCATGAGAGGGATTCCCATCTCTCATATAGTCTAACTCAATGGAGATAGCTTGATAAGTTAAGTGTGTCTACTGTCTAAAACCAGAGAGACAAACAAAAAGAACAAAAACCAATCAAAACCCAATTATCCTAACTGGTCAGTTCTTGCAATCAGTGTGGTTATGTTCCTAAACACCCTCAGCCCACAGAGGTAATGTTAATTTTATAGACCTCTTCACAAACTGCCTACAGTGCAGTGGGTAAATTGGGCATGATGAGAAATACAAGTATTTTCATAATTCCAGGTGGGATAACAGATAGGAGAGAGCACAATGGCACTGGCTAGGTTAGGTTTATGATAAATTCTGTTTTTTGGTGGTTTTTTTTACCCTGTGTTGCACTGGCCTATTGTGATCTCTGTTATTGCTACCAGTCTGGTGTTTATTGGGAGGGTTGTGTTTGTGGATATGTGAGATGTATGAATGGTTTCCCTACTCATAGTTTGCCATTTAATCCAAGTGGAGCCAGAGATCTAAGGTTGGCTATCCACTTGGATTCAGCGGCCTTTCTCTGGGCTATGGTCCAGGTAGAGACTGTTTCTAGCCCAGTGATATTGAGGTGTATAATATGGTGTGTTTGGAAGTGTGTAACTAAATGTGTGGACAGTTTATTCTTGGTGATTGTATATAGATGTTGTTTGAGACGTGTTAGAATTGTCGATCCAGTTTCCCCCACATAGATTTTTTTGCATAATGCACAGGTGATTGCATAGACTATGTTGGTGCTATTTATGTTCATCAGTTGTGTGATTTGGCTACCGGTGTGTGCGTATGGGTTGTGTATGTTTGTCAGTTGTCTGTAGTAGGTGCTTTCAGTGGGTACTGGGGGAGAGGGCCTGTTTGAAAATGTTGCATTGACTAGGAGATCCTTCAGATTAGGATTCCTCCTGTATGCTGAGATTGGTCGGAATGGTTGTAGTGGGGGGAAGGCCTGTTGTGTGTTAGAAAATGCACTTTTCAGTCTTGAATGTATACGTTGGTTTATGTGTGAATAGGTGCTGATGATTGGTAGCCTCTTGGGTTCCGGCCCCGTCCCCAATGTGGGAATGGGGTTTCTAGGGGAAGTCTGGGGGTTAGGGTTAGGGTTGTGGTTAGGGTTAGGGTTATGGTTAGGGTTATGGTTAGGGTTAGGGTTATGGTTAGGGTTAGGGTTAGGGTTGTGGTTAGGGTTAGGGTTGTGGTTAGGGTTAGGGTTATGGTTAGGGTTATGGTTAGGGTTATGGTTAGGGTTAGGGTTATGGTTAGGGTTAGGGTTGTGGTTAGGGTTAGGGTTGTGGTTAGGGTTAGGGTTGTGGTTAGGGTTAGGGTTGTGGTTAGGGTTATGGTTAGGGTTGTGGTTAGGGTTGGGGTTGGGGTTAGGGTTAGTGTCAGGAACAGTGCCCCCTGGGTTAAGGTTAGGAGGAAGAGGCAATTGATTTTGGATGACGCTTGCTATTGTGTCCGCTTTGATGTATCTCAGTGACCGCTTGGAGTACCCCCTCCTCCTCAATGCCTCAAATAGTATGTGTGTAGCTGTATTGAAATCAGTCTGTTGAGTGCATAATCTGTAGAATCGGATGAGTTGTGATTTGACGATCCCCCTAAAGGTATGTTTGGGGTGGAAACTGGATCGGTGGAGTAATGCATGCGTGTCTGTTTCTTTGAAATAAACTTTAGTGTGTAGGTAAACTATGGTTGCTTCAGTGTCTGGAAAGAAAACAGTGGTGTCTAAAAAATGTATTCTATGTGGGTGTATGATATATTTAACTGTAATGGTGGGATGATGATTGTTCAAGATGTCTATGAATGTGGTGAAGTCCTGTAGATTATGTTGCCACACCCCGAAGATATCATCCAGGTAGCGTTTGTAGACCAAGGGAAGCAGTGGGCATTTTTCCAAAGCTGTAGTCTCCCAGTCCGCCATGTATATGTTTGCGTATGCTGGAGCGAACTTTTTGCCCATTGCTGTCCCATGAATCTGAAGATAGTATTGGTTATTAAATGTAAAATCATTGTTTTTCAGCCCCAGTTCAAGTAACTGTAAGATGTGTTTGTCTGGTCTCTGTCTATCTGGATATCTTCGGAGTGCTGCTTCCACTGCTGCGATCCCTGAGGGGATGTCTATGTTCGTGTAAAGAGAGTCTATGTCCATGGTGAACAGGTATGCCTGTGCTGGAACCGGGATTGTACGAAGTGTGTCTATGAAATGATATGTGTCCTTAATATAGCTGGCATGTTTTTGTGAGATGGGGTTGAGAAAATGATCTATGAATTCAGCTGCTGGAGATGACTCACTACCACAATCAGAGACAATGGGTCTTCCCATAGGGACCCGAAAAGGGACAGTCCACGTCTCTGGTGTTTTGTGAATTTTTGGTAAAAGGTAAAAGAGTCTCTGTCTTGGTATATCAGGTCCATCTAAGTATACTTTCTGTCTATGTGAGATGAATTTATTTTTATAAAGGTCCGCTATAATCTGTCTCACTAGTGTCTGTGTCTCCATCTGTGTGGAAGTGGGAATGGAAGTGTAGTGTTGTGTATTGGAAAGTTGGCGATTGGCTTCCAAGAGATATTGCTGATTATCCATTATCACTATCTTGGAGCCTTTGTCTGCTGGTTTAATTGTTATATGTTTGTTTTGTCTTAGCTGGGTTATAGCTAGTCTTTCGTCTTGTGTAATGTTATGTGGAGTTGTAATGGTAGAGCTATGTAAATCTCTAATAATCTGTGTATTAGTTTTAATAAGTTTTCTAATTGGTTGTGATAGTTTCTTTAGTGAGGGTTCCCATTTAGATCTTTCAGTGAATGGTTGGGTAATAAAATCAGTAGTATAGTCAAAATGGTCTAATAACTTGAGGTTTCTATGGAATCTATGGATGTCCCTTTGCAGGTCCCCATAATCCGACCGCATCGGTGTCGGGACAAAGGTTAGTCCCCTCTCCAGCAGCCGAGTCTCAGAAGGGGACAGAACAAATACCGTGGAGAGATTCATAATATTAGTGTATTGGTGGAGGGACTGTCCTATGCGCTTACCCTCCTCTACCACTTTAGCTGAGTTGCCCAATGTTTCAGTATTTTAGCTGCTGTAGCTGGTGTCCAATGTATGTAGTCATGATTTTCAGTGATGAATTCTGAATGGTCTATTTCCAGTAGGGCATTGTAATGTGTAGTGATGTATGTGTTGATATGTTTCAGCATGTCCTTCTGTTGACGTGTGAGGTTGGGTGAGAAGTTGATGATTGGCCAGTAAATGGTGGCATTTGGGTACATGACTGTGGCTTTATTGTGGAGTATCTGTAGTTGGCTTATGGGTGTTGATTTCCTTTCCTGGTCTTTGTTATTTATCCCTAGTGACAGCACAACCACCTTAGTATTGGGGTTTGGGATTGACTTTGCCAAGACCCCAGTAATGTGATGAAATTGTGCTCCTGGGTAACTATCTATCTGAATATCTTTATAAGGGTGTGGTGGAATTCTACTAAGGTTAGAATCTCCTATAACGATGACCGGTTTATGTGAAGTTATATGCCAATCATATGTCTTTCTGGTGCTCAAATTATGTCTGGTTGGTCGGTACAATAATCGGGGAGATGGTGGAGATGTTGGGGTGGAGTGTCTCGGTATAGGCAGGGGAGAGAGTCTTACACTGGGTTCTTGGCCAATCTTTTTCCCAATACCCAAGATAGGTGGGGTGGGTACCATGTTTCCAATCTGTGGAGAGAAAAGTATTGGAGATGTTTCAGAGGGGAAGTTGAGTTCCAATCTCACCCTGGGCTCTTTGGGGAGCCCATTGTTTGGAGACATACTAGGTGGGGTGGGTAGAGAGGGGGGTCTGGTGTATGGGGAATTAGGTGTTGGGGAGGGTTCAGCCGGGACATTACTGGGATTGAACTTCCCTTTGGTCTGTCCGATCATCATATTTTTATCACCCTTAGCCCCTTTCTCCTTATTCCTCACCTCAGTGGGGTTTATGGGTATGTTTGCTTGGGTCTCTGTGAAAACAGAAGTAGAGATGTTAGTGTCTGGGCTGGGTGGGCCTGAGATATTCAAGTCAGAGTACACTGCCACATTACTGGATCTAGGTTTATTGGGTGGTTGTGCTGTCCCTATTGCCACGGTGGGTGGAGAGATGGTTGGAGTTGCCACTTGGCTCCAAGGTGTGTGGATCACTTGGGCCTCAATTGTAACTGTCTTTGGTTTTGTTGTCGTATGTGAGTTTTCAACTACGATAGATTGTAGGGGTGGGAAGTCCTCTTCTATTAGCTCAAAATTAATCATAAATGGGTAAGTGTCAGATCGGGGTGATATACTGGGCTGGGCAATTGTTTCTAGGTGCTGAGTTGTTGTAATTACTTGACTGGGCTGAGGGAATATGAGGTTCGGTGTTCCCCCATCCCTTTCTCCTGCGTGGTGTGTGGAAGGGTTTTGTTTGGCAGGCTGACAAATGGGGGCCACAGTGTCTGAAGCGCATTTCTCATTACTCAGTCTAGGGGCAATGTTTGAGGTTCTTCCAATTTGGCCAGATCTGGGACTCTGTTGTGTAGTTTGGGCTGCTGCAGGTTTGGTCAACCTGACAGCCATCAGTGATGGGATTTCTTCGATTCGGGTTTGTTTGGAGTGTCCTATCATCTGGGTCGGTGGTCTAGGGTACTTAGTAGCTCGTGGAGGAAAACCTCCCGTTGGGGTGGGGAAGTGGTGTAAAATGGCTGAGGTGGGAAGAGGAGCCCCTATAGCTACTGGGCCCTTTAAGAGCGCTATCACTGTAGGGGCTGTGCTATCTCGCAATCTGTGTTTGTACCTGTGTTCCGCCCAACGAACTGCTGTCTGAAAGGCGCTATCGTTGAAGGGAAAGCCTGTAGGGAGCATAGTGTTCAGTATGGTCTCATAATGTTCAAGCAAGATATGCATGTTTTCCAACATCCAATTGTTCGTGTTTACTGCCACTTTCTGCTTTGTAGACATGTTTGGTGAGGATGGTTTAATAAAATCTGTCAATTTCCTTACGTGTTTCATCATTCCCACTGGAAAGGTCTGTGTTTCCAGTGCATGTAGGATAATGTGTTTGTGGTGCGTAGCTTGTATCAGTTTAAAATAAGTCTTGGTTATGTGTTGGATGGAAGGTGTTGTGCTTAGTGCTGTGTTATGTTCTATGGTGTGAGTGTTAGTCTCCCCCTCTTCTGGAAGGGTATCTAAAACAGTGAACCTATTACTGTGCATATTTAATCCAGTTAATGTTCACTGACATACAAGAAACCTACTTCAGGTGTGCTTACCCCCTTTAGTTGGATCGGAGTCTTTGGAGAAAGGAGTGTTCCTCAGGTGGGGATAACCACCAACTTGTTATATCACTTTAAAAAAGGTGGTACCATCCTAAAAATGTTTTTATTAATTCCTCCTCGTTTGTTGTGTGTTCACTGGGAGCGACCCAGGTAGTTCGTGTCCGTGGTCGTCTTCTTGATTTCCTGAGGATCTTCTTAGGATGTTTTCTTTGTTGGTTTAGGGTTTGTTTGTTATTTGTTATGTCCTCCCAATAACTGGATTAAAACTATGCTTTATTGTTAAAAGGTATATCTAAGAACAGTTTTTAATAAATTCGCTGTATCAAATAAAGAAAGTAGAAAGAAAAAAGTGCCTGACGTTTCGCATATAAATGCTTCTTCAGAGGCTAAGGAGTGGCTATGTTTGGGAGCAGAATATAAACCCTAGAAGAAGGGGGGGGAAAAAAAAAAAAAAAAAAGGGGGGTGGGGAAAAGGGGGTTGTTCTTCCAATTAGTAGTCCTATGTAGCAGCTATTGGTTAATACACCACACTAACCTAAGTCAGCTGTGAAAGTAGATGTGTCACCAACTGATTGGTTGCTGATTTAACGCAAGGTAGCCTACCTTGGGACAATGGGAAAATATAGAAATGAAAAAGATAGAACAGAGGGGGGAGGAAAAACGGGGGAGACATACATCAGTGTGTACTTTAAGAAAATTGTAGTAAATAATAAAAAATAAAAAATAAAAAAATATATATACAATAGTGGATCTTAGTGGCCCTGTAATAAAATCATGGAAGGCTACTACCCTCCTACTGTGATATGAGCTACTACTACCACCACCTCGGTTTAATCCTGACATCACATATCTCTATAGCTAAACGGTCCATATCTTGGTATATCCTATATGTGTGGTATTTTGTCTGGTTTTTCTCTAACTGGTTGTTAAACCATTTTCACCACTGGGTATACTTGTGTACCTTTAAGAGAATACTTGTCTATGATGGGTGGGGTTATGCAACTATATGTGAGTGGTGTCTCATGGTCTTTCTACTAAGTGGTGTCAACCATGAGAGGGATTCCCATCTCTCATATAGTCTAACTCAATGGAGATAGCTTGATAAGTTAAGTGTGTCTACTGTCTAAAACCAGAGAGACAAACAAAAAGAACAAAAACCAATCAAAACCCAATTATCCTAACTGGTCAGTTCTTGCAATCAGTGTGGTTATGTTCCTAAACACCCTCAGCCCACAGAAGTAATGTTAATTTTATAGACCTCTTCACAAACTGCCTACAGTGCAGTGGGTAAATTGGGCATGATGAGAAATACAAGTATTTTCATAATTCCAGGTGGGATAACAGATAGGAGAGAGCACAATGGCACTGGCTAGGTTAGGTTTATGATAAATTCTGTTTTTTGGTGGTTTTTTTACCCTGTGTTGCACTGGCCTATTGTGATCTCTGTTATTGCTACCAGTCTGGTGTTTATTGGGAGGGTTGTGTTTGTGGATATGTGAGATGTATGAATGGTTTCCCTACTCATAGTTTGCCATTTAATCCAAGTGGAGCCAGAGATCTAAGGTTGGCTATCCACTTGGATTCAGCGGCCTTTCTCTGGGCTATGGTCCAGGTAGAGACTGTTTCTAGCCCAGTGATATTGAGGTGTATAATATGGTGTGTTTGGAAGTGTGTAACTAAATGTGTGGACAGTTTATTCTTGGTGATTGTATATAGATGTTGTTTGAGACGTGTTAGAATTGTCGATCCAGTTTCCCCCACATAGATTTTTTTGCATAATGCACAGGTGATTGCATAGACTATGTTGGTGCTATTTATGTTCATCAGTTGTGTGATTTGGCTACCGGTGTGTGCGTATGGGTTGTGTATGTTTGTCAGTTGTCTGTAGTAGGTGCTTTCAGTGGGTACTGGGGGAGAGGGCCTGTTTGAAAATGTTGCATTGACTAGGAGATCCTTCAGATTAGGATTCCTCCTGTATGCTGAGATTGGTCGGAATGGTTGTAGTGGGGGGAAGGCCTGTTGTGTGTTAGAAAATGCACTTTTCAGTCTTGAATGTATACGTTGGTTTATGTGTGAATAGGTGCTGATGATTGGTAGCCTCTTGGGTTCCGGCCCCGTCCCCAATGTGGGAATGGGGTTTCTAGGGGAAGTCTGGGGGTTAGGGTTAGGGTTGTGGTTAGGGTTAGGGTTATGGTTAGGGTTATGGTTAGGGTTAGGGTTATGGTTAGGGTTAGGGTTAGGGTTGTGGTTAGGGTTAGGGTTGTGGTTAGGGTTAGGGTTATGGTTAGGGTTATGGTTAGGGTTATGGTTAGGGTTAGGGTTATGGTTAGGGTTAGGGTTGTGGTTAGGGTTAGGGTTGTGGTTAGGGTTAGGGTTGTGGTTAGGGTTAGGGTTGTGGTTAGGGTTATGGTTAGGGTTGTGGTTAGGGTTGGGGTTGGGGTTAGGGTTAGTGTCAGGAACAGTGCCCCCTGGGTTAAGGTTAGGAGGAAGAGGCAATTGATTTTGGATGACGCTTGCTATTGTGTCCGCTTTGATGTATCTCAGTGACCGCTTGGAGTACCCCCTCCTCCTCAATGCCTCAAATAGTATGTGTGTAGCTGTATTGAAATCAGTCTGTTGAGTGCATAATCTGTAGAATCGGATGAGTTGTGATTTGACGATCCCCCTAAAGGTATGTTTGGGGTGGAAACTGGATCGGTGGAGTAATGCATGCGTGTCTGTTTCTTTGAAATAAACTTTAGTGTGTAGGTAAACTATGGTTGCTTCAGTGTCTGGAAAGAAAACAGTGGTGTCTAAAAAATGTATTCTATGTGGGTGTATGATATATTTAACTGTAATGGTGGGATGATGATTGTTCAAGATGTCTATGAATGTGGTGAAGTCCTGTAGATTATGTTGCCACACCCCGAAGATATCATCCAGGTAGCGTTTGTAGACCAAGGGAAGCAGTGGGCATTTTTCCAAAGCTGTAGTCTCCCAGTCCGCCATGTAT
>NW_021822467.1:0-25000 GCF_901001165.1 Salmo trutta
CCATCCCCCCCTCTCATCCCCCTCCTCTCATCCACCTCCTCTCCATCCCCCCCCTCTCATCCCCCTCCTCTCATCCACCTCCTCTCCATCCCCCCTCTCCATCCCCCCCTCCCCATCCCCCTCCTCTCCATCCATGCAGCCCTAACTGCAGTGATAAACCAATAGAGTCTTGTATTTGGTATGTTCCACAGGCCTTACCTCTTAGATTCCAACTCAAGTTACCATAATGCAAAAAGCATATTCACTTTCTTCAAACTGGCAGATTTAGTCTGCTCATATAGATGCAGGATGCCAGAGAAGAGAAGCTTAGTTAGGAAGATTATTTCTCCTTTGTGTGTCTGACTACAGTACTCAGCAGAGGCAGACAGGACGGTAGGATACAGGTATTGAGCTCTGAGCTGAGGCGAGAGACGAGAAGAAGGGAGCGATCGGGGGCATTGTGTGTTTGAGAACAAAGGAAGGAACATAGTGTCCTGGCATTACATGGCAGGTGTGGAGAGGACAATGACGACGCCATGCGTCTGCATTGAAGCACAAATTATATTCACTAAGTTTATCAAAGGCATGGCAGGTCAGTATTTAAACCAGCAGTGACCCTGTAAATCACATTCTGAATGAACACAGTTAATACTTTTTGTATTGAACAAGAAGTAATCTGCACAACAATGCTGAAGACTCTGGTATTCTGTAAGATCATCCCCACCAACACCACCAACACCACCATCACCACCATCCCCACCACCACCACCATCCCCACCATCACCACCATCCCCACCACCATCCCCACCATCACCACCACCACCACCATCACCACCATCCCCACCATCCCCACCATCCCCACCATCACCAAAATAACCACCATCCCCACCACCACCACCATCACCACCATCCCCACCATCCCCACCAACATCCCCACCATCCCCACCATCCCCACCCCCACCACCATCCCCATCCCCACCATCCCAACCATCACCACCGCCCTCCAACCACCACCATCCCCACACATCCACCACCATCCCCACCACCATCCCCACCACCACCATCCCCACCACCACCACCACCATTCCATCACCACCATCCCCACCATCACCAACATCACCACCACCATCCCCACCATCACCAACATCACCATCACCACCATCCCCACCATCCCAACCACCACCACCATCCCCACCATCCCAACCACCACCACCACCACCAACATCCCAACCACCACCACCATCCCAACCACCACCACCATCATCCCCACCACCACCATCCCCACCACCATCCCAACCACAACCACCATCACCATCACCACCACCATCCCCACCATCACCACCACCATCCCCACCATCCCCACCATCTTCACCATCACCACCACCATCCCCACCATCACCACCATCCCCACCAACACCACCATCCCCACCAACATCCCCACCATCCCCACCATCCCCACCCCCACCCCCACCACCATCCCCACCCCACCACCACCACCCCCACCATCACCACCGCCCTCCAACCACCACCATCCCCACACATCCACCACCATCCCCACCACCATCCCCACCACCACCATCCCCACCACCACCACCACCATTCCATCACCACCATCCCCACCAACACCACCATCCCCACCACCATCCCCACCACCACCACCATCCCCACCACCACCACCACCATCCCCACCATCACCACCACCATCACCACCACCACCGCCATCACCACCATCCCGACCATCCCAACCATCCCCAACATCACCAACATCACCACCACCACCACCACCATCCCCAACATCACCACCACCATCCCCACCATCACCACCACCATCACCACCATCACCACCATCCCCACCATCACCACCATCATCACCGCCCTCCAACCACCACCATCCCCACAAATCCACCACCATCCCCACCACCACCACCACCATTCCATCACCACCATCCCCACCAACACCACCATCCCCACCACAACCACCATCCCCACCATCACCACCACCATCCCAACCACCACCACCACCACCATCCCCACCACCACCACCCCCACCATCACCACCGCCCTCCAACCACCACCATCCCCACACATCCACCACCATCCCCACCACCATCCCCACCACCACCATCCCCACCACCACCACCATCCCCACCACCACCACCACCATCACCACCACCACCACCATCACCACCATCCCGACCATCCCAACCATCCCCAACATCACCAACATCACCACCACCACCACCACCATCCCCAACATCACCACCACCATCCCCACCATCACCACCACCATCACCACCATCACCACCATCCCCACCATCACCACCATCATCACCGCCCTCCAACCACCACCATCCCCACAAATCCACCACCATCCCCACCACCACCACCACCATTCCATCACCACCATCCCCACCAACACCACCATCCCCACCACAACCACCATCGCCACCATCACCACCACCATCCCAACCACCACCACCACCACCATCCCCACCACCACCCACCCCCACCATCACCACCGCCCTCCAACCACCACCATCCCCACACATCCACCACCATCCCCACCACCATCCCCACCACCACCATCCCCACCACCACCACCATCCCCACCACCACCACCACCATCACCACCACCACCACCATCACCACCATCCCGACCATCCCAACCATCCCCAACATCACCAACATCACCACCACCACCACCACCATCCCCACCATCCCCACCATCCCCAACATCACCACCACCATCCCCACCATCACCACCACCATCACCACCATCACCACCATCCCCACCATCACCACCATCATCACCGCCCTCCAACCACCACCATCCCCACAAATCCACCACCATCCCCATCACCACCACCACCATTCCATCACCACCATCCCCACCAACACCACCATCCCCACCACAACCACCATCCCCACCACCACCACCACCATCCCCACCATCACCACCACCATCACCACCACCACCACCACCACCCCCACCACCATCCCTATCCCCACCATCCCCACCATCACCACCACCATCCAACCACCACCATCACCACCACCATCCCCACCACCACCACCATCATCACCACCACCACCACCACCACCCCCACCACCATCCCCATCCCCACCATCCCCACACATCCACCACCATCCCCACCACCATCCCCACCACCATCCCCACCACCACCATCACCACCATCCCCACCATCACCAACATCACCACCACCATCCCCACCATCACCAACATCACCATCACCACCATCCCAACCACCACCACCATCCCCACCATCCCAACCACCACCACCACCATCCCAACCACCACCACCATCCCCACCATCCCCACCACCACCATCCCCACCACCATCACCATCACCACCACCATCCCCACCATCACCACCACCATCCCCACCATCCCCACCATCTTCACCATCACCACCACCATCCCCACGATCACCACCATCCCCACCAACACCACCACCACACCACCATCCCCACCACCACCACCACCATCCCCACCACCACCACCATCCCACCATCCCACCATCCCACCACCACCACCATCCCACCACCACCATCCCCACCACCACCACCACCATCCCCACCACCACCATCCCCACCACCACCACCACCATCCCATCACCACCATCCCCATCACCACCACCATCCCCACCACCACCACCATCCCCACCATCCCACCATCCCCACCATCCCCACCATCACCACCATCCCCACCATCCCCACCCCCACCACCATCCCCACCCCCACCACCATCCCCACCCCCACCACCACCACCACCACCACCATCCCCACCACCACCACCACCATCCCATCACCACCATCCCCACCCCACCACCATCCCCACCACCATCCCCACCACCACCACCACCATCCCCACCACCACCACCATCCCCACCATCCCCACCACCACCACCACCATCCCACCACCACCATCCCCACCACCACCACCACCATCCCCACCATCACCATCCCACCACCACCACCACCACCATCCCATCACCACAATCCCCACCACCACCACCATCCCCACCACCACCATCCCCACCACCACCACCATCCCCACCATCCCCACCATCCCCACCATCCCCACCATCCCCACCATCACCACCATCCCCACCATCACCACCATCCCCACCATCCCCACCAACATCCCCACCATCCCCACCACCATCCCCACCATCCCCACCCCCACCCCCACCACCCCCACCACCACCACCACCATCATCCCCACCACCACCACCACCATCCCATCACCACCATCCCCACCACCACCACCATCCCCACCACCATCCCCACCATCCCCACCACCATCCCCACCATCCCCACCCCCACCCCCACCACCCCCACCACCACCACCACCATCATCCCCACCACCACCACCACCATCCCATCACCACCATCCCCACCACCACCACCATCCCCACCACCATCCCCACCACCACCACCACCATCCCCACCATACCACCATCCCCACCATCCCCACCACCACCACCATCCCACCACCACCACCATCCCCACCACCACCACCACCATCCCATCACCACCATCCCCACCACCACCACCATCCCCACCACCACCACCACCATCCCCACCATCCCCACCATCCCCACCACCACCACCATCCCCACCACCATCCCAACCACAACCACCATCACCACCACCATCCCCACCATCACCACCACCATCCCCACCATCTTCACCATCACCACCACCATCACCACCATCCCCACCATCACCACCATCCCCTCCACCACCACCACCATCCCCACCATCACTACCATTCCCTCCACCACCACCACAACCACCACCACCACCACCATCCCCACCACCATCCCCACCATCCCCACCACCACCACCACCACCTAGACCATCACCACCACCACCATCACCACCACCACCTAGACCATCACCACCACCATCCCCACCATCCCCACCACCACCACCACCACCTAGACCACCACCACCACCTAGACCATCACCACCACCATCACCACCATCCCCACCACCACCACCATCCCCACCACCACCTAGACCATCACCACCACCATCACCACCATCCCCACCACCACCGCAAATGCATATACACTTTACACTATTTTTTCTCCCCCTACAGTTGATGGAGTGAGTAACAGAGAGAGAGAGACAGAGAGAGAAAGAGACAGCGAGAAAGAGACACATAGAGAGAGAGATAAAGAGAGACAGAAAGAGAGACAGAAAGAGAGCAAGAGCGATAGCCAGAGAGAGAGAGAGACAGAGAGAGAGAGACAGAGAGACAAAGAGAGACAGAGAGAGAGATGGAGAGAGAGAAACAGAGAGAGAAACAGAGAGAGAGACAGGGAGAGAGATAGAGACAGAAAGAGAGACAGAAAGAGAGTGAGAGAGAGAGAAAGAGAGACAGAGAGAGAGAGACAGAGAGAGAGATAGAGACAAAGAGATTGAGAGAGAGCGAGATTGAGCGAGAGAGAGAGAGAGAGCGCAAAGATGACACCCTCATATCATTTCATAATTGCACTTTATTGAGCGAGAGAGAGGAAGAGAGAAGGAGAAAGAGAGAGGAGGAGATGATATGTATTCTTAAAAATCATAAGCTATTATGGTCCTGAGGGAGAGAGAGAAAGCTGTTATCTGGGCGGGGCGTATCTACATAAAGAACTGCTGAGAACCATACCGCAAATTACCCTCTAGGCCCGAGTACGCACATGCACTCGCACGCACGCACGCACACACACACACACACACACGCACACACGCACACACGCTCACACGCTCACACGCTCACACGCTCACACACAGCACTAATTGCCCCACCATTCTGTCAGGTCAATTGACTCTAATTGGAGAGATAATAAAGAGTATGTTCCCCAGGAGTGGAGGTGCAGAGGAGTAGCGCCTGTCTCTCTGAATAAAGACAGGCTCTGCTCTTTCTCTTCTGGAAAAATGCAGGAAGAAATTCCCGCGTAGATAAAGCATTCAGCATACAGCCATCTGAAGTCTATCTTTGCCACTCATTTGCCATTCCTCAAATCTCACATGAAACAATTACAGCATGCTTCTCCTTCCTATGCAATTACAGTGAACCGAGGTGTGATGGGTTACATACCAAGCGTGTATAATACAATTATATGTAAATGTACTGGATAATTAAATAATAATTTGAATGATCAAGCTGTTTTACACCTTGAGTTGTTATCTTTGATATGATTACGGAGGTGGGGGTTCGTTGGTCAAATGTTAAATGATTCTCTCCCTCAAGAGCTGGTTAATTTAGGGTAAAATTATGGTTTTGGGTCAACCAAGGCTGTCGACCTAGGTCATCATGTTGGGTTGAGTTCTATGGAGGGAACATGGACTTATTGAGTTAGAAATCCAGGCACTGGGTCTATGGCTGGAATAGGGATAATCTGAAATGTAGATTAGTAGATGGTGAACGGTTTGATAATCTAATCCTAATTCTGTTGGGATGGTCTAATAAGAGCTTGATGATCTTGGTCCTAGGGACCACTGGCAGTTTCTCTGGACCTCCACGCAAGGTCTGAGTTTTTTGGAATATACAACTGTCCTGTATAGGCTACCAGAACCTGCATGACATGAGCCATCCTTGCTCTCTCCCAGCTTGGATAGAAAGTTGTTGTGTGTAAAACCAGTCTATTAATAACAAATAATACAGTCAGTCCACCCTCAAAACATTAACATACTATGGATGTTTAATTATGTAGTGTAGCCTACTATCTATAGCTATACAAAGTATTTAGCTGTTATTTATAAACTTTTAAATAAACATTTCACCACAAAAAAGTTGTCCGTTTGAGGATAAATTCAGCCACTATTTACTGTTGAACTCAGCGGTGTTTATCTGGCTAATAGCTTACACAAATGGGCTGCAATATTCAAGGTCAATTAAATGAAATAAAATTAAATCCAACTTGAGAGACTCCCCTGGTCTCCTTTTTTTTGTGTGTAAATGTTTGTTTCTATGTAAAGCGTCTCAAAACTCTACAAAGTACTACCTGAGAAACATTAGGCTCACGGTTCGATAAGCTCTTCAGAACAGCTGAGTAAGCTACACTCATTGCATTGGCGCCGTTGTAGCGTTGACCACGGAATTTGTTCACTGATATCCCCTTATTCTTTCAATCAGTTACATTTGTTATTTTTTCAAGGCCTGAAGAACCTTTTCAGTCACATTCCTAAAGCCCAAGAAACAAACACTTCCTAGTACTGATGGACATTAAAAAGGTTTATGAATGACTTTTTGGAGGGTTACTGTCAAAATATACATTACCAGTCAAAAGTCATTACAGGGTTTTCTTTTAATTGAATTATTTTCTACATTGTAGAACAATACCAAGACATCTGTCACGTCCTGACCATAGTAAGATGTTATTTTCTATGGTAGTGTAGGTCAGGACGTGACAGAGGGTGTTTTGTGTTTTTCTATGTTTAGTTTCTAGTTTTCTATTTCTATGTTGTTTTTTTGGGATGATCTCTAATTAGAGGCAGCTGTTCCTCGTTGTCTCTAATTGGAGATCATACTTAAGTAGGGTTTTTTTCCACCTGTGTTTGTGAGTAGTTGTCTTCTGTTTAGTCTTCTGTACCTGACAGAACTGTGCGCTTTCGTTTTCTCGTTGTTATTTTTCTTTAGTGTTTTGCGTTAAAAATAAATATTCATCATGAGCAATCAACACGCTGCGCTTTGGTCCCCTCTCTACGACAGCCGTTACAATATCATAACTATGATATAACACATATGGAATCATATAATAACCAAAAAAGTGTTAAACAAATCAAAATATATTTTTACAATTGAGATTCTTCAAAGTAGCCACCCTTTGCCTTGATGACAGCTTTGCACACTCGTGGCATTCTCTCAACCAGCTCCATGAGGTAGTCACTTGGAAAGCATTTCAATTAACGGGTATGCCTTGTTAAAAGTACATTTGTGGAATTTCTTTCCTTTTTAAAGCATTTGAGACAGTCAGCTGTGTTGTGCCAAGCTAGGGGTGGTATACAGAAGATAGCCCTACTTGGTAAAGACCAAGTCCATATTATGGTAAGAACAGCTCAAATAAGCAAAGAAAAACGACAGTCCATCATTACTTTAAGACATGAAGGTCAGTCATTGCGGAACATTTCAAGAACTTTGAACGTTTCTTCAAGTGCAGTTGCAAAAACCATCAAGGGCTATGATGAAACTGGCTCTCATGAGAACTGCCACAGGAAAGAAAGACCCAGAAATACCTCTGCTGCAGAGGATAAGTTCATTAGAGTTAATTGCACCTGAGATTGAAGCCCCAAAAAATTAAGTAACAGATACATCAACATCAACTGTTCAGAGGAGACTGTGTGAATCAAGCCTTCATGGTGTAATTTCTGCAAAGAAAACACTAAAGGACACCAATCAAAAGAAGAGACTTGCTTGGGCCAAGAAGCATGAGCAATTAGACCAGTGGAAATCTGTCCTTTTTTCTCTGTCCTTGAGTCCAAATTTGAGATTTTTGGTTCCAAGCACTGTGTCTTAGTGAGACGCAGAGTAGGTGAATGGATGATCTCTACATGTGTGGTTCCCACCGTGAAGCATGGAGGAGGAGGTGTGATGGTGTGGGGGTGCTTTGCGGGTGACACTGTCAGTGATTTATATAGAATTCAAGGCACGCTTAACAAGCATGGCTATCACAACATTCTACAGCGATACGCCATCCTGTCTGGTTTGCGCTCCGAGGGACTATCATTTGTTTTTCAACAGGACAATGACACAACACACCTCCAGGCTGTGTAAGGGCTATTTGACCAAGAAGGAGAGTGATGGAGTGCTGCATCAGATGACCTGGCCTCCACAATCACCCAACCTCAACCCAATTGTGATGTTTTGGGATGAGTTGGACCGCAGAGTGAAGGAAAAGCAGCCAACAAGTGCTCAACATATGTGGGAACTCCTTCAAGACTGTTGGAAAAGCATTCCTCATGAAGCTGGTTGAGAGAATGCCAAGAGTGTGCAAAGCTGTCATCAAGGCAAACGGTGGCTACTTTGAAGAGTCTAAAATATAAAATCTATTTTGATTTGTTTATATTAAATAGACATCAATGACAGATGCATGGGGCCCCGGAACTCGTGCCCCCCCTGGGTATGTGGGTGTCCAGTGTGCCAGTTCTAGGTACCCACAGTGTTGTGTTCTAGTCCCAGACCACTACTATCACATCTGATTCAGCTAATTAACAATCGTCAAACCCTTGAAAAGTTCAATCAAGCATCTTAGTGCTGGGCTGGAATAAAAGCCTGCACACCCTGCAGCTCTTCAGAACCATATGTGAAGAAGCCTGCCTTGACGTCCTCATCACTGGGTTTGGAAAACTATAAATTGATCGGAGAGCTTCTTGAGATTCCATATGAAACGCATCATCACAATTCCGCGGGACGACAAAGACATTCCTTCTCGTTGGTTCTCTGGGACATTCTGTGTCTTCCTGTGAGAACCTGACTGATGAGAAGATAACATTCCTTCTCTGAGCATGACTGACTGATGCTTCCCCGCTGGCAATGCCCCCCCCCCCTCCTCCAGATAATAAACGTATGATAAGAACAATGACAGGAGGATCCGGGGAACATAACATGCAAACCAACTAACGATTCAATGGCCTCTCTAAATTCACTACCACACACCCCTTAAATCATTGACACTGTGCTGTATAGCCTGCGTCTCAATATCAGTAGCTATGGGCCCTGGTCGACAGTAGTGCACCACCTAGGGAACGTAACCAGTGCCTCAGCACGGTGTGAGGTTGGCTGATGAAAGAGGGGCCTCGTTTATTGACCGTTTTTTGATGGACCGTCAGATGTTTTGAAATGTAAATCGCTAGGGAGGGTGGCGAGGTGTTGTCGAGGCGTTGTCAAGGCGTTGTCAAGGAAGAAAGGGAAAGACGGAGAGGAAAGGAGCCCTAGCTCTCAGGAGGATTAGCGATTAGAAGGCACTGCCATCTCAGGCAGAAGTGTGTGTGTGTCTGTGTGGGGGGGAGGTGAGGTGAGTCTGTGCATATGTGTGCCACCCCAGTCAGAAGACGCCATCAGTCGACATGTGTCAAACGACTGGCTTGATTTATCCTTGGAGGTAAAAGAAAAAGAGTCGAGCATCTCTCTCTCATCTCAGATCATAATCTCACCGACGCCCTTATTCTGTCAACGCCCTCTTGATGCTTACCGTCAGAGATCGGCTCTTTTGTAGTGTGCCTTGCTGCTAAGGATGTTGCGGATGCTACTGCCGCTGCGGCGTTCCCCTCCTCTGCATATGAACAAGCAGGCAGGGGGGAAGGAAGGAAAGGAGAGGAAGAGGATGAGGAGGATGAGGAGGAGTACAGGGCTGGGATGAGGAGGGGCTGGGATGAGGAGGATGAGGAGGGGCTGGGACGAGGAGGATGAGGAGGGGCTGGGACGAGGAGGATGAGGAGGGGCTGGGATGAGGAGGATGAGGAGGGGCTGGGATGAGGAGGATGGGGAGGATGGGGAGGGGGCTTGGATGAGGAGGATGAGAAGGGGGCTTGGATGAGGAGGGGGCTGGGATGAGGAGGATGAGGAGGGGCTGGGATGAGGAGGATGGGGAGGGGGCTTGGATGAGGAGGGGGCTGGGATGAGGAGGATGAGGAGGGGGCTGGGATGAGGAGGGGCTGGGATGAGGAGGATGGGGAGGGGGCTTGGATGAGGAGGGGGCTGGGATGAGGAGGGGGCTGGGATGAGGAGGAGGATGAGGAGGGGGCTGGGATGAGTAGGAGGATGAGGCTGGGGCTGGGATGAGGAGGGGGCTGGAAAAAGGAGGCTGACACACCTTGAGAATCTGTAAACCAAAGGACAGATAGAGAAGAGCAGAGAGTATTCCTCCAAGGAATGAATACCCAGAGTGATCTGAGAGGATGTAGGGTAGAGGAAAGAAGGAGGAAAGGTGGGATAAAGGTATGCTCATGTCTCTCTGTGACACAGGGCTGGTGACAGCAGCGACCCTGGAGACCCCCTAGCAGGTAAGAGAGGAGATAGGGTCTTGTTATGATCAGGAACTTCTTCAGGAAGGGGGAAAAAAAATATCAATTCAAATCTGGAAAAGATGGAAATGGAGAGAGAGAGAGAGAGAGAGAGAGAGAGAGAGAGAGAGAGAGAGAGAGAGAGAGAAGGTGGATGTGTCACCTGCAGAGGGCCTGTTCTCCTCACATGAAACCTTAATCCCTAGATGCAACATCATTTGAAGGGGCGATTAAATAGAATAGTTAAATGAATCCCCAGCAGGGTGTAGACTAGAGGATAGAGGCAGCCTGAGGAGGAGAGGACCAGTCTACAGCAGTCTACCAGCCAGCTGTCTGTCGTGTAATGAGACCCAGAGAATGAGGCCTCTGAGTAGGCTACTACCCCCAGTCCCCCTATTACCTCGTCTGCTACTACCCTGTCACCTACTACCCCCAGTCCCCCATTACCCCGTCTGCTACTACCCTGTCACCTACTACCCCCCAGTCCCCCTATTACCCCGTCTTCAACTACCCTGTCACCTACTACCCCCAGTCCCCCTATTACCCCGTCTTCAACTACCCTGTCACCTACTACCCCCAGTCCCCCTATTACCCCGTCTTCAACTACCCTGTCACCTACTATCCCCAGTCCCCCTATTAACCCATCTGCTACTACCCTGTCACCTACTACCCCCAGTCCCCCTATTAACCCATCTGCTACTACCCTGTCACCTACTACCCTTGTTTCTTCAACCCTGTCATCTACTACCCCGTCCCCTACTACCCCGTCCCCTACTACCCCGTCCCCTAATTCCCCTGTTCCCCAACCCCATCTCTGCCCCAGCTCAGTGAAGGGACATTACTGGGGACAGGAAAATAGCGTCACCAAGACACACACACACACACACACACACACACACACACAGCTTATCATTAACGAAGTGAGAGAGATCTAAAAGGAGCTAATAAATTCATGAGGCATCTCATTAACAAATAATTAACATACCATTAACATCTCATTAATATCTCATTAACATCTCATTACTATTGAATATCTGTTGTGGGCTGTGACTTCAAAATAAACTGGCAGATGGAAGGTGAGAGTAAAGAAGGTTTGAGGGATGGAGGGAGGGAGGTAAAGGGAGGGAGTGATGTAAAGGGAGGGAAGGAGGGAGGTGGAGGGAGGGGGGGAGGTAGAGGGAGGGAGTGCATCACCAAAGTAAAGTGAAGTAAAATGGGACAGAAGGAGGGAGGGAGGGAGGGAGGGAGGGAGGGGGGAGTGAGGGAGGGTGTAAGGGGAAGGTAGCGGGAACTACATGAAAGGAGGGGAGATGGAGTGAGAGTTGGCAGAGGAGAGGAAAGGAAAATGAAAAGCGAGGGACCCCAGAGAGTTGTACCTGTGGAGAAGGAGAAGAGAAGGAGAAAAGGTATACTCCTGGGAGAATATGCATGGTCTATAATAAGGTGGGCGGGGCACAGTGTTGGCACGGTGATGCACTGAGCAATAGGGATGATAATAATAACCTGCTCTCTCTTAATAATGTGAGGACTGAAAGGAAAACACTTTCATTAAAGTAAAAAGTCAGACTCTTCTTTTCAAGTTATCTATCTATCCATCTACAGTGAGGGAAAAAAGTATTTGATCCCCTGCTGATTTTGTACATTTGCCCACTGACAAAGAAATGATCAGTCTATAATTTTAATGGTAGGTTTATTTGAACAGTGAGAGACAGAATAACAACAAAAAATCCAGAAAAACGCAAGTAAAAAATGTTATAAATTGATTTGCATTTTAATGAGGGAAATAAGTATTTGACCCCTCTGCAAAACATGACTTAGTACTTGATGGCAAAACCCTTGTTGGCAATCACAGAGGTCAGATGTTTCTTGTAGTTGGCCACCAGGTTTGCACACATCTCAGGAGGGATTTTGTCCCACTCCTCTTTGCAGATCTTCTCCAAGTCATGAAGGTTTCGAGGCTGACGTTTGGCAACTCGAACCTTCAGCTCCCTCCACAGATTTTCTATGGGATTAAGGTCTGGAGACTGGCTAGGCCACTCCAGGACTTTTAATGTGCTTCTTCTTGAGCCACTCCTTTGTTGCCTTGGCCATGTGTTTTGCGTCATTGTCATGCTGGAATACCCATCCACGACCCATTTTCAATGCCCTGGCTGAGGGAAGGAGGTTCTCACCCAAGATTTGACGATACATGGCCCCGTCCATCGTCCCTTTGATGCGGTGAAGTTGTCCTGTCCCCTTAGCAGAAAAACACCCCCAAAGCATAATGTTTCCACCTCCATGTTTGACGGTGGGGATGGTGTTCTTGGGGTCATATGCAGCATTCCTCCTCCTCCAAACACGGCGAGTTGAGTTAATGCCAAAGAGCTCCATTTTGGTCTCATCTGACCACAACACTTTCACCCAGTTGTCCTCTGAATCATTCAGATGTTCATTGGCAAACTTCAGACGGGCATGTATATGTGCTTTATTGAGCAGGGAGACCTTGCGGGTGCTGCAGGATTTCAGTCCTTCACAGCATAGTGTGTTACCAATTGTCTCTTGGTGACTATGGTCCCAGCTGCCTTGAGATCATTGACAAGATCCTCCCGTGTAGTTCTGGGCTGATTCCTCACCATTCTCATGATTATTGCAACTCCATGAGGTGAGATCTTGCATGGAGCCAATTGGCCGAGGGAGATTGACAGTTATTTTGTGTTTCTTCCATTTGCGAATAATCGCACCAACTGTTGTCAACTTCTCACCAAGCTGCTTGGTGATGGAATTGTAGCCCATTCCAGCCTGGTTTAGGTCTACAATCTTGTCTATCTATCTATCTATCTATCTATCTATCTATCTATCTATCTATCTATCTATCTATCTATCTATCATCTCTCTCTCTTTATTTGATAGTTTCACCCCAGAAGAAAGGGAGTAATAGGAGGGTTACAATGAATTTCCAGAAGGGAAACTAACGATACATTAGATTTACTATATGGTATCTAACTCTCTGTATGATCAAGACAGCCAGACGCCAACTCCTTAGTGTCGAGTGAAAAACAGACACACAAACAAACAACAGTCCTGCCATCTGAGACGGCTGGGCCTGATCCTCAGTGTGTCAGAGCATTCCTGCGGTGATCCAATGGAATGGGTCTTCACGCCAGCCCTCAGGCCCAGGAGAGGGCTCCAGCTTGTGGCCTGGCCTAGTGGGCGAGCCCCTGGTCGGTTTTCGAGGCCTATTGGCCTAACTGTACACTGTTGATTAATGAGGCCACTCATCACTCCCCACCTACTCACCTGGAGGCACCGCTAGAGGCTGTCGTCCTGGCTCAGGTGGCTGCGGTTGGGACTGACCTGAGGGCCTCCTGCCTGGGAATAGAGTCTCTGGGAGGTCCAGGGGAGTGGAGCAGAGGGCTTTGGAGGGCGTGGAGCTGTCTGTCTCGCTCTGTCTCTCTCCGTCTCTGCTGGAAGATTTATGGTCTTCTCTAGAAGGATCACTCTCTGTCTCATGGTAATTCAACAACTCAGTGGAATCAGGAATCCTTTTGAAGTTCCTACAATGGTCTTAGAAACACGTAATCGCAAGGGTTTGATTTACACACACACACACACACACACACACACACACACACACACACACACACACACACACACACACACACACACACACACACACGGTTTCACACACACACACACACACACACACACACACGGTTTCACACACACACACACACACACACACATACGGTTTCACACACACAGGCCTATTGTGCATGCAAACACAAAATACCATCTTAACATTGAGTTGCACCCCCTTTTGCCCTCAGAACAGCCTGAATTTATCGGGCCATGGACTCTACAAGGTGTTGAAAGCTCCACAGGGATGCCGGCCCATGTTGACTCCAATGCTTCCCACAGTTGTGTCTAGTTGACTGGATGTGCTTTGGGTGATGGACCATTCTTTATGCACACAGGAAACTGTTGAGCGTGAAAAACTCAAGTAGCGTTGCAGTTCTTGACACAAACCCGATGCCCCTGGCTCCTACTACCATACCCCGTTCAAAGGCACTTAAATATTTTGTCTTGCCCCTTCTCCCTCTGAATGACACACATACACAATCCATGTCTCAATTGTCTCAATGTTTAAAAATCATTATTTTACATGTCTTTAACCTGTCTCATCTACACTGATTGGCATCAATAAGGGATCATAGCTTTCACCTGGATTCACCTGGTCAGTCTATGTCATGGAAAGAGCATGTTTTGTACACTCAGGAATTGTCCTATTCTTTCTCTTTGGGTCTCTCTCTTACGCACGCACGCACACACACGCGCGCACTTGCACGCACACACACACACACACACACACACACACACACACACACGGGGACAATTTCTCACATTAAACACGAACAGATGCTGTGTTCATTATATTTGACCTCACAAACACACATGGAGAACAGCGAACGGGTCTATGTTTTGCTGAGTCTTCCCTGAACATATGCTGCCCCGGTCGATGGGAGCCTGCAGTAAAGCGGAGAGGAAATGATACTGCCTGCTGTAGTTGTCATGTACAGTATTCACAGTGGAAAATACCCACACAGCTCTGAACTGCACAGGCCATCAACCCCCACCAACCCCGACCTAGCTAGCTATGCCAAGAGTGTTTCAGAGGTATCAGAACATGTAGAGGGGGGACAATAACACGGTATGGGAGGGGTATTTTTTAGTCTTTAGTGTACGGTTTTCTTTACCCCTTTCTTGGAACTGAGATGAGCTCCGTCTCAGATTTGATTGACAGGTCAAGAGAATGAGGCGTTAATATTACCATATCATACCAACACAGCATTCATATTGATGCGATGATAGTGTCGTAGGACATAACAAAGGGAATAATGAATAACAATGGGCTATATGAGGATGAAATTAATTATCAATGATTGTGTTCTTCTTCTGCCAACAGTTGTGAAAAATTCTTTCTGAGACTAAAGTCATGTGAGTTTTCGTTGTGTCCTCCATCTTCATGTACCATATAGGAGGATCAGGGGGTGGTGGGATTGAGGAGGGGGCTGGTTTTGGATAAATGTCACTGTGGTGTGAGGAGCGTAGTGGGGTTGATCTGGTTGATCACATAGACCTCTCCGCTGAAGGTTAGGGATAAGAGCAGCAACCTCCATGAATATCAAACGTGTGTGTGTGTCTCTGTGTGTGTGTGTGTCTGTGTGTGTGTGTGTGTCTGTGTGTGTGTGTGTGTGTGTGTGTGTGTGTGTGTGTGTGTGTGTGTGTGTGTGTGTGTGTGTGTGTGTGTGTGTGTGTGTGTGTGTGGGTGTGTGGGTGTGTGGGTGTGTGTGTGTGTTTGTGATGGGCAGTGACAAGACCTGAGCAGTGTGTATTTAAAGGTAGTCCATAAGAATACAGAAGGATTGAGACCAGTGTTTCCCAAACTCAGTCCTGGGACCCCCTTGGGTGCACATTTTTGTTTTTGCCCAGACACTACACAGCTGATTCAAATGATCAACACTTTATTGATTATTTAAATCAGCTGTGTAGAGCTTGGGCAACAACAACAAAAAAAGCATGCACCCCTTGTGGTCCTGAGGACCGAATTTGGGAAACTCTGATATAGAAACAGGATACAGCCTAATCCCTACAACAATAATGTCCAAAATGTCATAAGAAAGCTATGGGACTCATTCAAAAGGCCGAGCGTCCGGACAGATCTGAGCCAGTGTCAGACAGCCTTGTATAATGAATGAACGTGAGGTTCCAGCCACAGGACTTAGTATTGCCGAGAGTATTCGTGGCCAAAGCTATCAAGAGCTTTGTCTAGACTCACCACCGCAGAATATACAGCACAACCTTGTGGGAAGCAGTAGCTCAGTGCATCCCTCTCTGTACTTCATACTGTGTTAGACAGACACAATAAGGCTATTATCATAATCACTGTGATTTCAGAACAAATTAGATTTTGTCTGCTGATTGAAATAGTTGTTTTGATTGCACCAAGTCCTCAATCTTCCATTTTGTACATTTTCCTGTTTTGTGGCTCATTCTACTAGATAGAATAAGGCAAAAAAAAAAAAAAAATAACATTATAATACTTTAACACTTGGTTTTAAATGTTAAAACCAAAACCCTTTTTTTCCCTTCAACTAGTTCCTGTATGAAAGAGGAGTGAGTAGCTCCCAGCACTCTGTGTATAGATTACCATTAGAAGAGGATGTTTCAAAGGGATTGGCACTAATGGGTGACAATTGAGTGTCTAAGGGCTACCTAATCATAAAAGCATGATTCAAAACACCTCCGCTATGTCATGTTTAATTAAAATAGCCTAGCTGTGAATGCTCCAAGTCTCCAAAGTGTAGCAGCTTCAGTGGCTAAAACCATTAGCAATGACAATTAGAATAGCCTACCTGTGAATGTACCTACTGCCAAGCTTCCAGAGTGTTAATGGCTTCGGTGGCTAGTACCGTTAGTGTTTGACCAATGCTGAGCTCCCTAATGTCTCCATTGGGACCTTGGTCGCTAATTAATCTGGGCTAGCCAAGGCCTAGTGACAGCCAAGCTGATCCCCAGGGAGACATCAGGGAGAGAGCAGTGAATACCATCTCACTTACCCACAGATTAACACCTTCCATCCAGACTGGGAATGTGGAAGCGGGAAGGATTAAAATTATTTGGGATTTAAATGAAGAAAAAAAGGTGTTTTTGAAAGATGCCCCTTTCTGTCGGTTATTATTAGCTGGGTTTAGTCAACTCTCACAGTGTTTAGAGGCTGTTGTAAAGAAAATTAATATCATGCACGTTTGTCAACATAATTTGTTCACCTCAGCCCTTCAGTATGTCCTGATCCCCAGAGGTTTCACATTCAAATGCCAACATCTGTCAGTGAAACCAATAGTGAACGATTCAACCAAAACACTGCACATATCGTCTTGACAACTAGCCTAAATGAGACGGTCTGGGACAGAACAAGATCAACAAACGTTCACCAGAGGAATCCTTCATGTAATGGAAAAGGGTGAAATACCGTACAGATTTGTTTGCAGATCTAAGATCAGTTTCACATTTTCGATCATTAATGAATGATATATTATATAGACAGGGGAGACCTGATCCTAGACCAGCACTCCTACTCTGAGACGTTGCATGAATAAGGGTCCTGATATATGTCTGAGAGGGCACTATGCAGGAATCTATGAACAGACTAAAACACTCCGTCTTGGTAGATATTGTGACCTATATCTACATCTATAATCAACGAGGGGAACACATAAAGCTACAGCGGGGGAAAAAAGTATTTGATCCCCTGCTGATTTTGTACGTTTGCCCACTGACAAAGAAATGATCAGTCTATAATTTTAATGGTAGGTTTATTTGAACAGTGAGAGACAGAATAACAACAACAAAAATCCAGAAAAACGCATGTCAAAAATGTATTAAAATGATTTGCATTTTAATGAGGGAAATAAGTATTTGACCCCCTCTCAATCAGAAAGATTTCTGGCTCCCAGGGGTCTATTATAGAGGTAACGAGCTGAGATTAGGAGCACACTCTTAAAGGGAGTGCTCCTAATCTCAGTTTGTTACCTGTATAAAAGACACCTGTCCACAGAAGCAATCAATCATTCAGATTCCAAACTCTCCACCATGGCCAAGACCAAAGAGCTCTCCAAGGATGTCCGGGACAAGATTGTAGACCTAAACAAGGCTGGAATGGGCTAAAAGACCATCGCCAAGCAGCTTGGTGAGAAGTTGACAACAGTTGGTGCGATTATTCGCAAATGGAAGAAACACAAAAGAACTGTCAATCTCCCTCGGCCTGGGGCCCCATGCAAGATCTCACCTCGTGGAGTTGCAATGATCATGAGAACGGTAAGGAATCAGCCCAGAACTACACGGGAGGATCTTGTCAATGATCTCAAGGCAGCTGGGACCATAGTCACCAAGAAACAATTGGTAACACACTACGCCGTGAAGGACTGAAATCCTGCAGCGCCCGCAAGGTCTCCCTGCTCAAGAAAGCACATATACATGCCCGTCTGAAGTTTGCCAATGAATGATTCAGAGGACAACTGGGTGAAAGTGTTGTGGTCAGATGAGACCAAAATGGAGCTCTTTGGCATTAACTCAACTCGCCGTGTTTGGAGGAGGAATGCTGCATATGACCCCAAGAACACCATCCCCATCGTCAAACATGGAGGTGGAAACATTATGCTTTGGGGGTGTTTTTCTGCTAAGGGGACAGGACAACTTCACCGCATCAAAGGGACGATGGACGGGGCCATGTATCGTTAAATCTTGGGTGAGAACCTCCTTCCCTCAGCCAGGCCATTGAAATTGGGTCGTGGATGGGTATTCCAGCATGACAATGACCCAAAATACACGGCCAAGGCAACAAAGGAGTGGCTAAAGAAGAAGCACATTAAGGTCCTGGAGTGGCCTAGCCAGTCTCCAGACCTTAATCCCATAGAAAATCTGTGGAGGGAGCTGAAGGTTCGAGTTGCCAAACGTCAGCCTCGAAACCTTCATGACTTGGAGAAGATCTGCAAAGAGGAGTGGGACAAAATCCCTCCTGAGATGTGTGCAAACCTGGTGGCCAACTACAAGAAACGTCTGACCTCTGTTATTGCCAACAAGGGTTTTGCCACCAAGTACTAAGTCATGTTTTGCAGAGGGGTCAAATACTTATTTCCCTCATTAAAATGCAAATCTATTTATAACATTTTTGACATGCGTTTTTCTGGATTTTTTTGTTGTTATTCTGTCTCTCACTGTTCAAATAAACCTACCATTAAAATTATAGACTGATCATTTATTTGTCAGTGGGCAAATGTACAAAATCAGCAGGGGATCAAATACTTTTTTCCCTGACTGTATTTCTTTGTGTTTCCTCTGACAGACAGGCCCTAAATCCCCTGTTCGTGTGCAGTCTGATATGTTGATATCCATTCTGGAAACATGAAAACACTGCCATGTTGTAATAATAGCTTCTTCTATAGTTGGAAGCTACTCGTGCTGTGTGTGTCTGTGTTTGTGTGTGTCTGTGTCTGTGTGTGTGTGTGTCTGTCTGTCTGTCTGTCTGTCTGTGTGTGTGTGTGTGTGTGTGTGTGTGTGTGTGTGTGTGTGTGTGTGTGTGTGTGTGTGTGTGTGTGTGTGTGTGTGTGTGTGTGTGTGTGTGTGTGTGTGTGTGTGTGTGTGTGTGTCTGTGGGTGTGTGGGTGTGTGTGTGCCAGTCTGATGTAACCCAAGCCAACTGGGCTCGGGGTCTGAAACCAACAGAATTAATAACCGGCTGGCATGGCTACTTACGCTGATCCTCATTCATAAACAATATACCCTGTCAATTGGGGGTCCTCACAGATATATTTGGCTCCTATTATGCACGTAGGCACACACAACACGCACACAAACGCAGAGACATATACATATAATGCTTATACACACACACATACACTCACACAAACACACACACACACACACACATTGACACACACACACACACACACACACATTGACACACACACACACACACACACACACACACACACACACACACAGTGACACAGGGACAGGAAAAGTGAGAAAGTGATCTTAGTCCCCTAAACTCTTAGAGGTGTTATTGTATCTATAACCTAAAAGGGTTATTCGCCTGTCCCCATTGGAGCACCCTTTGAAGAACCCTTATTGGTTCCAGGTAGAACCCTTTTGGTTCCAAGTATAACCCTTTTGGTTCCAAGTAGAACACTTTGGGTTCCAGGTAGAACCCTTTTCGTTCCAAGTAGAACCTTTTTGGATCCAGCTAGGACCCTTTTTGTTCTAGTAGAACACTTTGGGTTCCAGGTAGAACCCTATTGGTTCCAAGTAGAACCATTTTGTATCCAGGTTGACCCTTTTGGTTCCAAGTAAAACCTTTTTGGTTCCAACTAGAACCCTTTTGGTTCCAAGTAGAATACTTTGGTTTCCAGCTAGGACCCCATTGGTTCCAAGTAGAACCTTTTTGGTTCCAGGTAGAACCCTTTTGGTTCCAAGTAGACCATTTTTGGTTCCAGGTTTACCCTTTTGGTTCCAAGTAGAACCTTTTTGGATCCAAGTAGAACCTTTTGGTTCCAAGTAGAACAAGTTGGGTTCCAGGTAGAACACTTTGGGTTCCAGGTAGAACCCTTTTGTTTCCAAGTAGAACCTTTTTTGATCCAGGTAGAACCCTTTTGGTTCCAAGTAGAACCCTTTGGGTTCCAGGTAGAACCCTTTTGGAACCCTATTTTCCAATAGTGTAAGCGTATCTCTGTGCTTCATTATACTGTCATGTTGAATTACCTGCAGCAGCGCTGTGTGTGTTTGTGTGTGTGGATGACTGACACGTTCCCATTGGCTGCTCTGATACAGCCTGGCCCTCCGTCATGTCCTGGCAAGCCCAGCATGTACATTGTGCCAGAGTACCCCTCACACACACGCATACACACACACACACACACACACACACACACACACACACACACACACACACACACACACACACACACACACGCTTACACAGACAGTCTGGAGAGTGTTGTCCAAATGTCTGGCCAAAGTGCTTTACTAATACTGACATAAAAGGAGGGAATCCCCCAAGCCTGCAGACACACACACACTCCATTTACAAACACACACACACACACACACACACACACACACACACACACACACACACACACACACACACACACACGCGCGCGTACTGCCAGGCTGACAACAATACAACTCTGTTATAATGGAAGGAGATCCACCTGGGAAAGACATCCTATAATTACAGATAATTACATTTAAAAACTGCCATAAAGATAACCATTGAAAAGACAGGGTGACTACATACTAATATTCGTGTGATATTAAAATGTCAATTTCACTCTGAAAAATGTGACAAAATGGTGCCGACAGACACTGTTGCCCTGTTTCTAGCTCCTAGTCAACTTTACAGTGTTTAGTTTTATTTTTGTTATTTCATACATATATTTACTCAGAACGTTTCTAGGATTATTACCTACAGCCAAAATAAAGAACTACACTGAACAAAAATATAAATGCAATATTTAAAGTGTTGGTCCAATGTTTTATGAGTTGAAATAAAATATATCAGAAATGTTCCATACGCACAAAAAGCTTATTTCTCTAAAATGTTGTGCACACATCCATTTAGATCCCTGTTAGTGATCATTATTTCCTTTGCCAAGATAATCCATCCCCTTGAGAGGTGTGGCACATCAAGAAAATGATGAAACAGCATGATCATTACACAGGTGCACCTTGTTCTGGGGACAATAAAAGGGGACTCTAAAATGATACAGATGTCTCAAGTTTTGTGGGAGCTTGTAATTAGCATGCTGACTGCAGGAATGTCCATCAGAGCTGTTGCCAGATAATGTAATGTTCATTTCTCTACCATGAGCCGCCTCCAAAGTCACTTTAGAGAATTTAGAGAATTTGATACCTATTGTTTGCATAAGTGAAGCATTTCTGTACAAACTGTCAGAAACTGTCTCAGCGAACTTCACCTGTGTGCTCGTAGTCCTCGCCAGGGTCTTGACCTGACTGCTGTTCAGTGTCATAGCCGACTTCAGTGAGCAAATGCTCACCTTCAATGCCCACTGGCACGCTGGAGAAGTGTGCTCTTCATGGCTGAATCCCGGTTTCAACTGTACCGGGCAGATGGCAGACAGCCATAATCTCCACCGGGAGCATCGAGAAGAAAACTGGTGACCCCTCATAGCCTGGTTCCTCTCTAGGTTTCTTCCTAGTTTCCTGCCTTTCTAGAGAGTTTTTTTCCTAGCCACCGTGGTTCTACATCTGCATTGCTTGCTGTTTTGGTATTTTAAGCTGTGTTTCTGTATTAAGCACTTTGTGACATTTGCTGATGTAAAAAGGGCTTAATAAATACATTTGATTGATTGATTGATGGTCTGACCAAATCGGAGTCTTCTAGATCTTTTTGATCACGACGACTGGGAAATGTTCTGGGTCTGAGAATAGTATTGACGTATACACTGACCTCGTGACAGGGTTCATCAGGAAGTTCATAGAGAATGTTGTTCCTACTGTGACGATTAAAACTTATCCCAACCACAAACCGTGGATAGAACCACCGCAATTAAACCACGGCAAACTGACTGGGAACATGGACATGTACAAAGAGACCAGCTGTAACCTCCGTAAGGTAATCAAAGAAGCATAAACGACAGTACAGGGACAAAGTGGAGTCACAATTCAACAGCTCAGACACGAGACATACAGTATGTCACACGGACTCCAGGCAATCACGGATTATAAAGGGAAAATCATGTTGCGGACACCGACGCCTCTCGCCCAGACAAACTAAACACCTTCTTCTCCCACTTAGAGGAAAACAACACCGAGCCACCGGCATGGGCCCCCGCCACTCACGAAGACTGTGTGCTCCTGGTCTCTGTGGCCGACGTGAGTAAGACATTTAATAGTGTTAACCCTCGTAAGGCTGCCTGCCCAGACGATATCCCAAGCAGCATCCTCAAAGCATGTGCAGATCAGCTGGCTGGAGTGTTTATGGACATATTCAATCTCTTCATATCCCAGTCTGTTGTCCCCACTTGCTTCACAATGTCCACCATTGTTCCTGTACCCAAGAAAGAAAAGATAACTCAACTAAATGACTATCTGAACTAAATGACTAATTTCTTCACAACTGGTTTGATGCAGATTGTAAAATGATAACGAAAAAACTTACAACACTATCCAACCAAAAGCACAGAGACCCAAATAATGGTGAATTATGCCTTCATTACTGTGAGACTTTAAAACTCTATAAATGTACACTCAGAACCAAAAAAGCACAGTACAACAACAAGCCGCTGACACTAATTGAGGAGTCCATAAATACAAACAACTTCTGGCAAAATTGGAAACACTACAAAAATCTAAACAAGAGGAATTAGCGATACAAAATTGTGACATATGGACAACCCATTTTAAAACACACTACAACACCGTTCAAATTGACACAAACGCAGAGCAATGCCAAATTCATGAGAAGTTGAATGGATTAGAAAAAGTCCAAAATCCAATGGACTCCCCAATTACTAACCAGAAGCTCTATAAGAAACTTCAGGCCCTCAATTCCAGGTTTCAAAGACCTCTCTGATGAGAGTAGGCTACCCGTCCTGTTGGGGGAGAATGCAGAGAGCTGTGGGTTGGCAGCGCACTACAATTCCAGATGGCACCCTATTCCCTACTTAGTGCACTACTTTTGCCCCACATCAACCAGTTAGCAGTGGTTTTACAGTTCTGAGTCTGTGTGGGAAACCACTTTGTTGGAGAGAGGGGGGAGAGAGAGAACGAGAGAAGGGGGAGAGAGAGAAAGAGAGAGGGGGAGGGGGAGAGAGAGGGGGGAGAGACAAAGAGAGAGGGGGGAGAGAGAGAAAGAGTGAGGGGGAGAGAGAGAATGAGAGAAGGGGGAGAGAGAGAAAGAGAGAGGGGGAGAGAGGGGAGAGAGAGAAGAGAGAGGGGGGGGAGAGAGAGAAAGAGTCAGGGGGAGAGAAAGAGAGAAGGAGGAGAGAGAAAGAGAGAAGGAGGAGAGAGAAAGAGAGACTGTTTTTTTTCTACACACCAGACAACTGGAAAAACTGGCTTTTAGAAAAAAATAAATGTACTGTAAAGGCTATAGCATTCTTAGTTTGCTCTCCAAGAATGATCGATAAAGTAGTGACTTCATAATACGTATTCATGAGTTGCATGTTGTTTTGAATGTTTGTTTTGGACTGATGTCCGACTGAGCATTCTACTCAACGCATCATCAATGAGCGCTGATGAAGTTTCCATCAAAAGTGCATTACAGTGGCTTGGAAACATGATGCCATTCAAAAAGGAAGCAAATAATTAGTAGGAAAAACTTTTGTCATCCTTTTGATGTCGCCAGATTGACTTTAGATGCCGTATAATGTTTGACGGTAGGAAACCGTTTGATTGATGGTAGAAAATCGTTTTTTTTAAGCTAGCTACCGTTAGCATTGCTA
>NW_021822468.1:0-26276 GCF_901001165.1 Salmo trutta
GAGAGAGGGAGAGGAGGGGGAGAGAGCGGGGGAGAGGGAGAGGGAGAGGGAGAGGAGAGAGAGAGGGAGAGGGAGAGGGAGAGAGAGAGAGGGAGAGGAGAGGGAGGAGAGGGGAGAGGGAGGGGGAGAGGGGTAGAGAGAGGGAGGGGGAGGGAGAGAGGGAGAGGGAAGAAAGAACGAGGGAAGAGAGAGGGGGGGAGAGGAGAAGACAGGGAAGAGGAGGGGGGGAGAGGGAGGGAGGGAGGGAGAAAGAGAGAGAGAGGGAGAGACAGAAAGAGAGAGAGAGAAATAGAGAGAGAAAGAGAGAGAGATAGAGACAGAGAGAGAGAGACAAATGAATGAATGAATGAATGAATGAAGGAAGCTATAAGTATATAGACACATAAATGAGTCCTGTGCAGTGAGTTACTAACATGAAGGAGTCCTGTGCAGTGAGTTACTAACATGAACGAGTCCTGTGCAGTGAGTTACTAACATGAACGAGTCCTGTGCAGTGAGTTACTAACATGAAGGAGTCCTGTGCAGTGAGTTACTAACATGAAGGAGTCCTGTGCAGTGAGTTACTAACATGAACGAGTCCTGTGCAGTGAGTTACTAACATGAACGAGTCCTGTGCAGTGCAGTGAGTTACTAACATGAAGGAGTCCTGTGCAGTGTGGGGCCAGTAGACGTAACACAGTGTCCTCTGTCCCATCTGTCTGGTTGTTGAGTAGTAACACAGCGGGAACGCCAGTACCACCGCCATGCCCCAGATACAGCCAATCACAGACCCGGTTACCGTTGCCGAGAGGCGGGGCTTGAGTGGGTGGATGATGGCCATGTACCTAGGTAACAGGAGGTGACATATGGAGAGGTCAGGGGTTAGAGCTCAGAGGTCAACTCTGGGTAAAGGTCCTAATACTGCTAGATCAGAAGCTTTGTGTTTATGTTTGGAAAATCATTGGATTGGCATTTAAAATCATTAGATTGGCATTTAAAATCATTAGATTGGCATTTATAATCATTAGATTGGCATTTAAAATCATTGGATTGGCATTTAAAATCATTAGATTGGCATTTATAATCATTGGATTGGCATTTAAAATCATTGGATTGGCATTTAAAATCATTAGATTGGCATTTATAATCATTGGATTGGCATTTAAAATCATTGGATTGGCATTTAAAATCATTAGATTGGCATTTATAATCATTGGATTGGCATTTAAAATCATTGGATTGGCATTTAAAATCATTAGATTGGCATTTATAATCATTGGATTGGCATTTCAAATCATTGGATTGGCATTTATAATCATTGGATTGGCATTTAAAATCATTGGATTGGCATTTAAAATCATTGGATTGGCATTTATAATCATTGGATTGGCATTTATAATCATTGGATTGGCATTTAAAATCATTGGATTGGCATTTAAAATCATTGGATTGGCATTTAAAATCATTGGATTGGCATTTATAATCATTGGATTGGCATTTCAAATCATTGGATTGGCATTTAAAATCATTAGATTGGCATTTAAAATCATTGGATTGGCATTTAAAATCATTGGATTGGCATTTATAATCATTGGATTGGCATTTAAAATCATTGGATTGGCATTTAAAATCATTGGATTGGCATTTATAATCATTGGATTGGCATTTATAATCATTGGATTGGCATTTAAAATCATTGGATTGGCATTTAAAATCATTGGATTGGCATTTAAAATCATTGGATTGGCATTTATAATCATTGGATTGGCATTTCAAATCATTGGATTGGCATTTAAAATCATTAGATTGGCATTTAAAATCATTGGATTGGCATTTAAAATCATTGGATTGGCATTTATAATCATTGGATTGGCATTTAAAATCATTGGATTGGCATTTATAATCATTGGATTGGCATTTATAATCATTGGATTGGCATTTATAATCATTGGATTGGCATTTAAAATCATTGGATTGGCATTTCAAATCATTGGATTGGCATATATAATCATTGGATTGGCACTTAAAATCATTGGATTGGCATTTATAATCATTGGATTGGCATTTAAAATCATTGGATTGGCAGTTAAAATCATTGGATTGGCATTTAAAATCAATGGATTGGCATTTAAAATCATTGGATTGGCATTTATAATCATTGGATTGGCATTTAAAATCATTGGATTGGCATTTATAATCATTGTATTGGCATTTATAATCATTGGATTGGCATTTAAAATCATTGGATTGGCATTGAAAATCATTAGATTGGCATTTATAATCATTGGATTGGCATTTAAAATCATTGGATTGGCATTTAAAATCATTAGATTGGCATTTATAATCATTGGATTGGCATTTAAAATCATTGGATTGGCATTTAAAATCATTGGATTGGCATTTATAATCATTGGATTGGCATTTCAAATCATTGGATTGGCATTTAAAATCATTAGATTGGCATTTAAAATCATTGGATTGGCATTTAAGATCATTGGATTGGCATTTATAATCATTGGATTGGCATTTCAAATCATTGGATTGGCATTTAAAATCATTGGATTGGCATTTATAATCATTGGATTGGCATTTATAATCATTGGATTGGCATTTCAAATCATTGGATTGGCATTTATAATCATTGGATTGGCATTTATAATCATTGGATTGGCATTTAAAATCATTGGATTGGCATTTAAAATCATTGGATTGGCATTTAAAATCATTGGATTGGCATTTATAATCATTGGATTGGCATTTAAAATCATTGGATTGGCATTTATAATCATTGGATTGGCATTTAAAATCATTGGATTGGCATATATAATCATTGGATTGGCACTTAAAATCATTGGATTGGCATTTATAATCATTGGATTGGCATTTAAAATCATTGGATTGGCAGTTAAAATCATTGGATTGGCATTTAAAATCAATGGATTGGCATTTAAAATCATTGGATTGGCATTTATAATCATTGGATTGGCATTTAAAATCATTGGATTGGCATTTATAATCATTGTATTGGCATTTATAATCATTGGATTGGCATTTAAAATCATTGGATTGGCATTGAAAATCATTAGATTGGCATTTATAATCATTGGATTGGCATTTAAAATCATTGGATTGGCATTTCAAATCATTGGATTGGCATTTAAAATCATTGGATTGGCATTTATAATCATTGGATTGGCATTTATAATCATTGGATTGGCATTTCAAATCATTGGATTGGCATTTATAATCATTGGATTGGCATTTATAATCATTGGATTGGCATTTAAAATCATTGGATTGGCATTTCAAATCATTGGATTGGCATTTAAATCATTGGATTGGCATTTATAATCATTGGATTGGCATTTAAAATCATTGGATTGGCATTTATAATCATTGGATTGGCATTTATAATCATTGGATTGGCATTTAAAATCATTGGATTGGCATTTATAATAATTGGATTGGCACTTAAAATCATTGGATTGGCATTTATAATCATTGGATTGGCATTTAAAATCATTGGATTGGCAGTTAAAATCATTGGATTGGCATTTAAAATCAATGGATTGGCATTTAAAATCATTGGATTGGCATTTATAATCATTGGATTGGCATTTAAAATCATTGGATTGGCATTTATAATCATTGTATTGGCATTTATAATCATTGGATTGGCATTTAAAATCATTAGATTGGCATTTAAAATCATTGGATTGGCATTTAAAATCATTGGATTGGCATTTAAAATCATTGGATTGGCATTTAAAATCATTGGATTGGCATTTATAATCATTGGATTGGCATTTAAAATCATTGGATTGGCATTTCAAATCATTGGATTGGCATTTAAAATCATTGGATTGGCATTTAAAATCATTGGATTGGCATTTATAGTCATTGGATTGGCATTTCAAATCATTGGATTGGCATTTATAATCATTGGATTGGCATTTATAATCATTGGATTGGCATTTATAATCATTGGATTGGCATTTAAAATCATTGGATTGGCATTTAAAATCATTGGATTGGCATTTAAAATCATTGGATTGGCATTTATAATCATTGGATTGGCATTTAAAATCATTGGATTGGCATTTATAATCATTGGATTGGCATTTATAATCATTGGATTGGCATTTAAAATCATTGGATTGGCATTTAAAATCATTGGATTGGCACTTAAAATCATTGGATTGGCATTTATAATCATTGGATTGGCATTTAAAATCATTGGATTGGCAGTTAAAATCATTGGATTGGCATTTAAAATCAATGGATTGGCATTTAAAATCATTGGATTGGCATTTATAATCATTGGGTTGGCATTTAAAATCATTGGATTGGCATTTAAAATCATTGGATTGGCATTTAAAATCATTGGATTGGCATTTAAAATCATTGGATTGGCATTTATAATCATTGGATTGGCATTTATAATCATTGGATTGGCATTTATAATCATTAGATTGGCATTTATAATCATTGGATTGGCATTTAAAATCATTAGATTGGCATTTAAAATCATTGGATTGGCATTTAAAATCATTGGATTGGCATTTAAAATCATTGGATTGGCATTTATAATCATTGGATTGGCATTTCAAATCATTGGATTGGCATTTATAATCATTGGATTGGCATTTCAAATCATTGGATTGGCATTTAAAATCATTGGATTGGCATTTAAAATCATTGGATTGGTGCAAAAACAACTGGAGGGAGTTTCCACTATATTCCTAACACCAGTTCATTCCTTTTTTGAATTCATGAGAGGGAGTGTACAAATGCAGACTTCAGGAGAAGGGTAGAGAATCTGAACGTAGAATCTGTGTCCAAAGTTATCCGCAAAGCTAAAGCATTACCAGAACTGATCGTACTCGTCACTCATGTCTGCACCCCACTGAGGATCTCCTGAAGCTAAGCAGGGGTTTGTCCAGGTCAGAATCCTGGATGGGAGACCTGCCAGGTGGAAGTGAAGTGGTGTCTGCACCCCCACTGAGGATCTCCTGAAGCTAAGCAGGGGTTTGTCCAGGTCAGAATCCTGGATGGGAGACCAGCCAGGTGGAAGTGAAGTGGTGTTGTCTAGACCCCTATGGTCAAGGGAAACTTTCAAGCTTGAATCAATTATATTTCCCCTTTTACTTGTTCCTGTCCTGCCCCCTTTCCTTCATCTCTCTACCCCCCTTCATCTCTCTCCATCTCTCTACCCCCTTCATCTCTCTACCCCCCTTCATCTCTCTCCATCTCTCTACCCCCCTTCATCTCTCTCCATCTCTCTACCCCCTTCATCTCTCTACCCCTTCCTTTCTCCATCTCTCTACCCCTCTCCATCTCTCTCCATCTCTCTACCCTTCATCTCTCTCTCTCCATCTCCATCTCTCTACCCCTTCCTTTCTCCATCTCTCTCTTTCTCCATCTCTCTACCCCCATTTATCTCTCTCCCTCTACATCTCTCTCCCGCCTTCCCCTCTCCATCTTTCTAGCCACTTCCCCTCTCCATCTCTCTAGCCCCTTCATCTCTCTACCCCTATCCCCTCTCCATCTCTCTCCCGCCTTCCCCTCTTCATCTCTCTACCCCTATCCCCTCTCCATCTCTCTACCCCCTTCCTTCCCCTCTCTCTCTTCACCTCTCTACCCCCCTTCATCTCTCTCCATCTCTCTACCCCCTTACCCTCTCCATCTCTCTCTATACCCCTTCCCCTCTCCACCTCTCTACCCCCTTTCCCCTCCATCTCTCTACCCACTTCCCCTCTCCACCTCTCTACCCCCTTTCCCCTCCATCTCTCTCCACCTCTTTCCCTCTTTCCCCTCTCTGTCCTATTTCCATCCTCTTTCTCTCTCTCTCTCTCTCTCTCTTTCTCTCTTTCTTTCTCCATCCATTCTCTGGATCTTGACCTCTATGCAGCTGATCTCCCATTTAAATCAGACCCCTTCTGTTGACACGCACACTAGATTGGCAGACATGATGCCTTGGAGGAATTGTCACGGCATCCTATTTCTAGACATCAACGCCTGCCTTAGGGGTCTGGGATTGATGTCAAGCTCAGTGGTCTCATCACACACAGGCTGTGCTTGATGATATTCTGACATCCTGAAGCGAACTGAACTCCACTCCGTGGTGAAAGGCACTTCTGATGAACTCCACTCAATGGACCGGTCTCAGACTACAATCGATTCGCCCCCAAGGTCAATACTTTTATTTTATTTTTAAAAAGCAAAACGATGAAACACCCACCTATGTACCTATGTTTGTCCTCTGTAGTTGCGTGCCTTTCGTTGTTTGCTGAAATCCATAATTTTTTTCAAAAAACTTTAATCAACATCTCTACTTTTTCTAAAAACTTTAATCAAAATCCCTACTTTTTCCAAAAAAAAATCAAAATCCCTACTTTTTCAAAAACTTTAATCAAAAAACCTACTTTTTCAACAAAAAAAATCAAAATCCCTACTTTTTCAAAAACCTTTAATCAAAAAACCTACTTTTTCAAAAAACTTTAATCAAAATCCCTACTTTTTCAAAAAACTTTAATCAAAATCCCTACTTTTTCAAAAAACTTTAATCAAAATCCCTACTTTTTCAAAAAACTTTAATCAAAATCCCTACTTTTTCAAAAACCTTTAATCAAAAAACCTACTTTTTCAAAAAACTTTAATCAAAATCCCTACTTTTTCAAAAAACTTTAATCAAAATCCCTACTTTTTCAAAAAACTTTAATCAAAATCCCTACTTTTTCAAAAAAACTTTAATCAAATACCACCAACGACTGTTACCTTGTTGATATTCAATTGGCACATCATAGAGCAACAGCAAACGTATGTACAAGGTGAGCGTTTTCATAATAAAACATTTTTTTTTTTTAGGGGTGAATCGATGTAGTCGGAGCTATATTCCATAAAGCCTGGTCTCTTCCTCCACTCCGTTTGTGGAGTCATCAGAAACGTCCTTAACCATGGAGAGGAGTTTAATCCTTCTCCATGGAGATGCCTGTTCCTTATCTCTCTACGTGATGTGAAGTAAAAATTTTAAAAAACAACTTAACAGAATGAATCTTTCTCACCGGTCCACGGCGATGGCCACCATGGAATAGATGCTGGCGAACACCGCTGTCACCGGAAGGAAGTTGTGGAACTTGCAGTAGGCGAGTCCGAAATACCAGTCTCCGTGCGCAGCATAAACGAAGTTCACGAACGAGTTGAAGGCCGCCATGGACGTGTCCGCCAGAGCCAGGTTCAACAGGAAGTAGTTTGTCACTGTCCGCATCTGTTTGTGAGCGAGGATGATCCAGATAACGATCACGTTCCCGCTCACCGAGACCAACAGAACGAGACTGTAGGCGACCGTCCAGAGAGCGAGCAGCCAAACCGGCTGGATGAATTGGTTAGTGACGTTCCAGCCACCGACCGGGACGTTGGAGACGTTACTCGGCTCGCTCATAACGGAGCAACGATGGAGAGAGACGAGAGAGAGGTTACTGGCAGCTATCGTTATTAGTATGAGCTGGTCTGATCTGATCTGACGGTCTGATCTGATCTGACGGAGAATAACAGATCCACCCAGTTAACAGCTTGTAAGGGAATGTCTTCATAGGGCTGTAAACGGTCTGGTCTCCCGGGAGATGAAGTGGCCTTAAAACAAACAACGACTGGTGTATCTTATTTTCACTTCACTGGAGTGAGATCTCTCTCTCTCTCTCTCTCTCTCTCTCTCTCTGTCTTTCGCTTTCTCTCTCTCTCTGTCTTCCTTTGTCTCCCCGTGTCTCTCTCTCTCCTTCATTCTCTCTCTCTGTCTCTCTCTCTCTCTCTCTCTCTTTCTCTGTCTTTCTCTGTCTCTCTGTGTCTCTCTCTCCTTCTTTCTCTGTCTCTCTGTCTCTCTGTCTTTCTCTCTCTGTCTTTCTCTCTCTCTCTCTTTCTCTGTCTCTCTCTCTCTCTTTCTCTCTCTGTCTCTCTGTCTTTCTCTGTCTGTCTGTCTCTCTTTCTCTCTCCCTCTCTCTGTCTTTCTGTCTTTCTCTGTCTCTCTCTCTTTCTCTGTCTCTCTCTCTCTCTCTCTTTCTCTGTCTCTCTTTCTCTGTCTCTCTCTCTTTCGGTCTTTCTCTGTCTCTCTCTGTCTTTCTCTGTCTCTCTCTGTCTTTCTCTGTCTCTCTCTCTCTCTTACTCTGTCTCTCTCTCAATTTCAATTTAAGGATCTGCCCCTTTTTTTAAAAATGTTCTCCTAAAACGACCCAAATACAACTTCCTGTAAACTCAGGGTAAAGAGAGTAATCATTTTCTTGGTACCATTTGAAAGGAAACACTGAAGTTTGCAGAAATCTGAAAGGAATGTAGGAGAATATAACAGATCTGGTGCAAAGAAAAAAAAACTGTTCTTTTGTCATTTCTTTTTAACCATCATCTTTGAAATGCAAGAGAGAAAGGATATAATGTATTATTCAAGCCCAGATGCAATTTCGATTTTGGCCACTAGATGGCACCACTGTATGTGCAACGTTTTAGACTGATTTTAAAAAAAACTTTATTTAACGAGGTAAGTCAAAGACGGCCTACCAGGGAACAGTGAGTTAACTGCCTTGTTCAGGGGCAGAATGACAGATTCGTACCTTGTCAGCTTGGGGATTTGATCTTTTAACCTTTCGGTTACTAGTCCAACGCTCTAACCACTAGGCTACCTGCCACCCCAATGATGCAATGAACCATTGCATTTCTGTTCAAAATTTTGCATCAAGACTGCCTAAATGTGCCTAATTGGTTTATTAATAACTTTTCAAATTATTGTGCACTCCCCTCAAACAATAGCATGGTATTCTTTCACTGTAATAGCTACTGTAAATTGTACAGTGCAGTTAGATTAACAAGAATTTAAGCTTTCTGCCAATATCAGATATGTCTGTCCTGGGAAATGTTCTTGTTACTTACAACCTCATGCTAATCACATTAGCCTACGTTAGCTCAACCATTCCGAAGGAAGAGGACCCGGGCAGCCGGCGTGAGATAAACCCCGGACTCATCGCTCCCTTTTTGTTCGTTAACGAAGAGCGTGTTTTTTTGTTAATTCTTCCCAATGTGTCAAGTAATTATATTTTTTGTTTTCTCATGGTTTGGTTGGGTCTAATTGTGTTGCTGTCCTGGGGCTCTGTGGGGTGTGTTTGTGTTTGTGAATAGAGCCCCAGGACCAGCTTGCTTAGGGGGACTCTTCTCCAGGTTCATCTCTCTGTAGGTGATGGCTTTGTTATGGAAGGTTTGGGAATCGCTTCTTTTCAGGTGGTTGTAGAATTTAACGTCTCTTTTCTGGATTTTGATCATTAGCGGGTATCGGCCTAATTCTGCTCTGCATTATTTGGTGTTTTACATTGCAGACGGAGGATATTTTTGCAGAATTCTGCATGAAGTCTCTCAGTTTGGTTTTTGTCCCATTTTGTGAATTCTTGGTTGGTGAGCGGGCCCCAGAACTCACAACCATAAAGGGCAATGGGTTCTATAACTGATTCAAGTATTTTTAGCCAGATCCTAATTGGTATGTTGAATTTTATGTTCCTTTTGATGGCATAGAAGGCCCTTCTTGCCTTGTCTCTCAGATCGTCCACAGCTTTGTGGAAGTTACCTGTGGCGCTGATGTTTAGGCCGAGGTATGTATAGTTTGTTGTGTGCTGCAGGGCAACGGTGTCTAGATGGAATTTGTATTTGTGGTTCTGGCAACTGGACCTTTTTTGGAACACCATTATTTTGGTCTTACTGAGATTTACTGTCAGGGCCCAGGTCTGTCAGGGCCCAGGTCTGACAGGGCCCAGGTCTGACAGGGCCCAGGTCTGTCAGGGCCCAGGTCTGTCAGGGCCCAGGTCTGTCAGGACCCAGGTCTGACAGGGCTCAGGTCTGTCAGGGCCCAGGTCTGTCAGGGCCCAGGTCTGTCAGGACCCAGGTCTGTCAGGGTCCAGGTCTGACAGAATCTGTGCAGAAGATCTAGGTGCTGCTGATGGTCCTCCTTGGTTGGGGACAGATCTGGGTGCTGCTGTAGGCCCTCCTTGGTTGGGGACAGAAGCACCAGATCATCAGTAAACAGTAGACATTTGACTTCAGATTCTAGTAGGGTGAGGCCGGGTGCTGCAGACTGTTCTAGTGCCCTCACCAATTCGTTGATATACTATATATCTCTCCATCTCTCTTTGTAGACCGTCATTGTAAATAAGAATTTCTTAACTGACTTGCCTAGTTAAATAAAGGTGAAATAAAAAATGTAAAAATATGTTGAAGTTGGGGCTTGAGCTGCATCCCTGTCTCACCCCACGGCCCTGTGGAAAGAAATGTGTTTTTTTTGTTGCCAACACTTGTTTGTGTACATGGATTTTATAATGTATGTTTTTCCCCCAACACCGCTTTCCATCAATTTGTATAGCAGACACTCATGCTAAATTGAGTCAAAAGCTTTTTTGAAATCAACAAGGCATTAGAAGACTTTGCCTTTGCTTTGGTTTGTTTGTTTGTCAGTTAGTGTGTCTATTAGGGTGTGCAGGGTGAATACGTGGTCTGTCGTACAGTAATTTGGTATGAAGCCAATTTGACATTCTCTAAGTACATTGTTTTCACTGACAAAATCAATTTCTCTCCATCTCTCTTTCTCCCTCCATCTCTCTATTTCTCTCTTCATCTCACTCTCTCTCTCTGTTTCTCTCTCTTTTTCTCTCTCCATCTCTCTCTCTCTGTTTCTCTCTCTCCATCTCTCTCGCTCTGTTTCTCTCTCTCTGTTTCTCTCTCTCCATCTCTCTCTCTCTGTTTTTCTCTCTCTGTTTCTCTCTCTCTCTGTTTTTCTCTCTCTGTTTCTCTCTCTCCATCTCTCTCGCTCTCTGTTTCTCTCTCTCCATCTCGCTCTCTGTTTCTCTCTCTCCCATCTCGCTCTCTCTGTTTCTCTCTCTCTCCATCCCTCTCTCCTTTCAATTCAAAAGGCTTTATTGGTATGGAATATATGATCACATATAGTATCAGTCAAAAGTTTGTACACAGCTTCTCATTCAAGGGTTTTTCCATATTTTATTATTTTCTACATTGTAGAATAATAGTGAAGAAATCAAAACAATGAAATGACACATAAAATAATGTAGTAACCAAAAAAGTGTTAAACAAATCAAAATATATTTTCTTTATATGTGAGATTCTAAAGAGTAGCCACCCTTTGCCTTAATTGACAGCTTTGAACACACTTGGCATTTTCTCAACCAGCTTCACCTGGAATGCTTTTCCAACAGTCTTGAAGGAGTTCCCACATCTGCTGAGCACTTGTTGGTTGCTTTTTCTTCACTCTGCGGGCCAACTCATCCCAAACCATCTCAACTGGGTTCTGTAGGTGATGGCTTTGTTGTGGAGGCCAGGTCATCTGATGCAGCACTCCACCACTCTCCTTCTTGGTCAAATAACTCTTACACAGCCTGGAGGGGTGTTGGGTCATTGTCCTGTTGAAAAACAAATGATAGTCCCAGTAAGCACAAACCAGATGGGATGGTGTATCGCTGCAGAATGCTGTGGTAGCCATGCTGGTTAAGTGTGCCTTGAATTCTAAATAAATCGCAGACAGTGTCACCAGCCAAGCAACCCCACACCTCCTCCTCCATGCTTCACGGTGGGAACCACACATGCAGAGATCATTCGTTCACCTACTCTGCGTCTCACAAAGACACGGCGGCTGGAACCAAAAATCTCAAATTTGGACTCATCAGACCAAAGGACAGATTTCCTCCAGCTAATGTCCATTGCTCGTGTTTCTTGGCCCAAACAAGTCTCTTCTTATTAGTGTCCTTTAGTAGTGGTTTCTTTGCAGCAATTCAACCATGAAGGCCTGATTCACACAGTCTCCTCTGAACATTTGATGTTGAGATGTCTGTTACTTGAACTCTGTGAAGCATTTATTTGGGCTGCAATTTCTGAGGCTGGTAACTCTAATGAACTTATCCTCTGCAGCAGAGGTAACTCTGGGTCTTCCTTTCCTGTGGCGGTTTTCTGTATACCACCCCTACCTTGTCACAATACATCGAATTGTCTCAAACGCATTAACTTCATCGGGGTAGGGGGCAGTATTTCGGCGTCTGGATGAAAAGCGTGCCCGTAGTAAACTGCCTGCTACTCAGGCCCAGAAGGTAGGATATGCATATTATTAGTAGATTTGGATAGAAAACACTCTGAAGTTTCTAAAACTGTTTGAACGATGTGTATAACAGAACTCATATGGCAGGCAAAACCCTGAGAAAAAATCCGACCAGGAAGTGTGGAAATCTGAGGTTTGTAGTTTTTCCAAGTAATTGCCTATCTAATACACAGTGTCTGTGGGGTCATTTTGCACTTCCTAAGGCTTCCACTAGATGTCAACAGTCTTTAGAATGTTGTTTCATGCTTCTACTGTGAATGGGGAGAGAATAAGAGCCATTGGAGTCAGATGACTGAGAAAATGACATGAGCTCCAACTCGCGAGCTTAAACATCCTTAAGATTGATTCTATACATTGTTTGACATGTTTCCACGAACTGTAATATAACTTTTTTGACTTTTCGTCTGAACTTACTGCGCTAGCACAGTGCATTTGGATTACTCCACTGAACGAGCCAACAAAATGGAGGTATTTGGACATAAAGATGAACTTTATCGAACAAAACAAACATTTATTCTGGAACTGGGTGTCCTGGGAGTGTATTCCGATGAAGATCATCAAAGGTAAGTGAATATTTATAATGTTATTTGTGACTTCTGTTGACTCCAAAATGGGAGGTATCTGTATGGCTTCTTTTGGTGTCTGAGCGCTGTACTCAGATTATTGCAAAGTTTGCTTTCGCCGTAAAGCTTTTTTGAAATCTGACACAGCGGTTGCATTAAGGAGAAGTTTATCTATAATTCTTTGAATAACAGTTGTATATTTTACCAACGTTTATGATTAGTATTTCTGTAAATTGATGTGCTCATTTACCAGAAGTTTTGGGAGGCAAAACATTTCTGAACATTACACGCCAATGTAAAATGTGGTTTTTGGATATAAATATGAACTTTATCGAGCAAAACATACATGTATTGTGTAACATGAAGTCCTATGAGTGCCATCTGATGAAGATCATCAAAGGTTAGTGATTCATTTTAGCTGTATTTCTGGTTTTTGTGACGCCTCTCCTTGCTTGGAAAATGGCTGTGTGGTATTTTTCTTGTTTAGATGCTGTCGTAACATAATCTAATGTTATGCTTTTGACGTAAAGCCTTTTTGAAATCGGAAAGTGTGGTTGGATTAACCTGTTGGGGACAAGGGGCAGTATTTGCACGGCCGGATAAAAAACGTACCCGATTTAATCTGATTACTACTCCTGCCCAGTAACTAGAATATGCATATAATTAGTAGATTTGGATAGAAAACACTCTAAAGTTTCTAAAACTGTTTGAATGGTGTCTGTGAGTATAACAGAACTCATATGGCAGTCAAAACCCTGAGACAAATCTTAACAGGAAATGGAAATCTGATGTGTGGAATAACTTCAAACCTTTGCCATTGAAACACACAGGGGCTTATTAATCATTTAGAAACACCGTGAGTTAGGATTCATTTAGCTTCCTAAGGCTTCCACTAGATGTCAACAGTCTTTACAAAGTGGTTTGAGTCTTCTATGGTACAAACTGACCCAAAGAGAGGCTTTGGAAGTTGGTCACAGGGGGATGGCCATTACCATTATGACGCGGGTGCCCCTGACTACCCTCCCCTTTCGAAACGTTTAGTAAGACAATGCAATCGTCCGCCTTGAATATTATTGAAGCTCTGGTTGAAAAAGGCCCTAAAGATTTATGTTATACAATGTTTGACATGTTTGAACGAACGTAAATATATTTTTTTTGCACATTCGTGATGACAAGTCCCGCGCGCCTCGTACATTATGAGTAGCCTTCGGAACGCGCTAACAAGAAGGAACTATTGGGACATAAATTATGAACTTTTTCGAACAAAACTACATTTGTTGTGGACCTGGGATTCCTGGAAGTGCCTTCTGATGAAGATAATCAAAGGTAAGGGAATATTTACAATAGTATTTTTGATGGTTGATGGTTCCAAGATGGCGCTAACATGTATCGCCTAGCCTATTTTTCTGAGCATACCACGTCGTTTATTGAAAAGTGTGATTTCCCAGTAAAGTTATTTTTAAATCTGGCAATGCGGTTGCATTCACGAGATGTTAATCTATAATTCTTTGAATGAGAATATTAAATTTTAACAATGTTTTCGAATAGTAATTTTGTAAATTGTAGTGCTGATTCACCGGAAGCATTTGAGGGAAAATATTTTCTGAACATCACGCGCCGATGTAAAATGCTGTTTTTATATATAAATATGAACTTTATCGAACAAAAAATGCATGTATTGTGTAACATGATGTCCTAGGAGTGTCATCTGATGAAGATTGTCAAAGGTTAGCCTCTTACATCTAGACGTTCCGCTAGCGGAACACCTGCTCCAATATCCAATGATAGGCGTGGCGCGAATTACAAATTCCTCAAAAATACAAAAACTTCAATTTTTCAAACATTACACCATTTTAAAGACAAGACTCTCCTTTATCTAACCACACTGTCCGATTTCAAAAAGGCTTTACAACGAAAGCAAAATACTGCCCCCTATCCATAACAGGTTAGTGCTGCATTTAGCTGTGTTTTGGGTATTTGTGATGCATGCTAGTTGCTTTGAAAATGGCAGTGTGATTATTTCTGGCTGGGTACTCTCCTAACATAATCTAATGTTTTGCTTTTGCTGTAAAGCCTTTTTGAAATCGGACAACGTGGTTCGATTCAGGAGAGGTGTATCTATAAAACGGTGTAAAATAGTCATATGTTTGAGAAATTGAAGTTATAGCATTTATGAGGTTTTGTATTTCGCGCGACGCGATTCCACTGGCTGTTGACTAGGGTGGGACGCTTAGGCGAGAAGTGTATCTTTAAAATGAGATATAATAGTTGTATGTTTGAGAAATTTGAATTATGAGAGTTTTGTTGTTTTGAATTTGATGCCCTGCTATTTCACTGGCTGTTGGCGAGTGTGTCCCGCAGGTGGGACGCTAGCGTCCCACATACCCCAGAGATGTTATTAAGAAGGAAAGAAATTCCACAAATTAACTTTTAACCTCTATGAGCTTGGTGGGACGTTTGCGTCCCACCCTAGTCAACAGCCAGTGGAATCCCGTGGCGCGATATTCAAATACCTTAAAAATGCTATTACTTCAATTTCTCAAACATATGACTATTTTACACCATTTGAAAGATAAGACTCTGCTTTATCTAACCACACTGTCCGATTTCAAAAAGGCTTTACAACGAAAGCAAAACATTAGATTATGTCAGCAGAGTACCCAGCCAGAAATAATCAGACACCCATTTTTCAAGCTAGCATATAATGTCACAAAAAAACAAAACCACAGCTAAATGCAGCACTAACCTTTGATGATCTTCATCAGATGACACTCCTAGGACATTATGTTATACAATACATGCATGTTTTGTTCAATCAAGTTCATATTTATATCAAAAAACAGCTTTTTACATTAGCATGTGACTAGCATGTGACTAGCATTCCCACCGAACACTTCCGGTGAATTTACTAAATTACTCACAATAAACGTTCACAAAAAACATAATTATTTTAAGAATTATAGATACAGAACTCCTTTATGCAATCGCGGTGTCCGATTTTAAAATAGCTTTTCGGTGAAAGCACATTTTGCAATATTCTGAGTAGATAGCCCGGCCATCACAGGCTAGCTATTTTGACACCCACCAAGTTTGGTACTCACCAAACTCAGATTTACTATAACAAAAATTGGATTACCTTTGCTGTTCTTCGTCAGAATGCACTCCCAGGACTTCTACTTCAATAACAAATATTGGTTTGGTTCCAAATAATCCATAGTTATATCCAAATAGCGGCGTTTTGTTCGTGCGTTCAAGACACTATACGAAGGGTAACGAAGGGTGACGCGCCCGGCGCGTATCGTGACAAAAAAAATTCAAAATATTCCATTACCGTACTTCGAAGCATGTCAAACGCTGTTTAAAATGAATTTTTATGCGATTTTTCTCGTAAAATAGCGATAATATTCCGACCGGGAAACCCGGTTTTCGTTCAAAGACTCAAAGTTGAAAATGGAGTCGTCTCGTGCACGCGCACACCCGTCTCATTGTTCTCAGATCGACCACTTACCAAATGCGCTACTGTTTTTCAGCCAGTAACTGCAGAGTCATGATTCAACGTTCTGGCGCCTTCTGAGAGCCTATGGGAGCCGTAGAAAATGTCACGTTACAGCAGAGATCCCTTGTTTTGGATAGAGATAACAAAGAAGGCCAAGAAATGGTCAGAGAGGGCGCTTCCTGTTTGGAATCTTCTCAGGTTTTGGCCTGCCAAATGAGTTCTGTTATACTCACAGACACCATTCAAACAGTTTTAGAAACTTTAGGGTGCTTTTTATCCAAATCAAACAATTATATGCATATTCTAGTTACTGGGCAGGAGTAGTAACCAGATTAAATCGGGTACGTTTTTTATCCGGCCATGCAAATACTGCCCCCTATCCCCAACAGGTTAACAAGGCACATATGTTTATTGGACTGCATTCCAGGTGACTACCTCATGAAGCTGGTTGAGATAATGCCACGATTTGTTACTACATGACGCCATGTGTGTTTTTTCATAGTTTTGATGTCTTCACTATAGTAAAAATAAAGATTGGGGTGGTCTCAGCTGGTTGGGGTGTGACTGGATTAGCTGTGGTCTTGTTGTGGGTTCTCTCGGTGCAGGTCCTTCAGGAGAGGTCTGGCAGATCTAGGAGGGTGTCTCGCTGGTCGGGGCGGGGGGGGGTCCGTTGCTCCTGTGTGAGGTGCTGGGGCTGCGGTTGAGGGTGACGTCCTTCAGGATCCTGGCAAAAGTTGGCATGACTGGGACGTAAAGGCTGTTCAAGTCCAGGGTGAAGTGGTGGGCCAGGTAAACATTTGGTTTTGAGGCACAGTCCTGGGAAATACTTGCGTTTACCCGCTGTATGGTAGCAGGGTGGAGATAAACACTTGTGTGTTGGGGAAAGTAGAAGAAGCTTTTTCAATCACTCCCTTTCCCGCTGGGCCCTCAGGTCATTTGTGCCCCTTGTGATGTGGCTGGGTGACCCTAGTCTGTCCTCTGACAACAGCTCCAGGGCATGTCTAGTGTTTAGGCATCAGAATTTAGACACTTTGTGTTTGGGACAAAGTTTTTCCTCTTGAATGTATTTGCTATTTGAGTCAATGAGGAGTACAATCTCTGGCTTTTGTGTGTCCTCAGTGGATGTGGGGGGGGGGGGGGGGGGGGTTGTCAGAAGAGCTATCAGGGGACCTGACAGGGGGGTTGTTAGAAGAGCTATCAGGGGACCTGACAGGGGGGTTGTTAGAAGAGCTATCAGGGGACCTGACAGGGGGGTTGCTAGAAGAGCTATCAGGGGACCTGACAGGGGGGTTGTTAGAAGAGCTATCAGGGGAGGTGACAGGGGGGTTGTTAGAAGAGCTATCAGGGGAGGTGACAGGGGGGTTGTTAGAAAAGCTATCAGGGGAGGTGACAGGGGGGTTGTTAGAAGAGCTATCAGGGGAGGTGACAGGGGGGTTGTTAGAAGAGCTATCAGGGGACCTGACAGGGGGGTTGTTAGAAGAGCTATCAGGGGAGGTGACAGGGGGGTTGTTAGAAGAGCTATCAGGGGAGGTGGCAGGGGGGTTGTTAGAAGAGCTATCAGGGGACCTGACAGGGGGGTTGTTAGAAGAGCTATCAGGGGACCTGACAGGGGGGGTGTTAGAAGAGCTATCAGGGGACCTGACAAGGGGGGTGTTAGAAGAGCTATCAGGGGAGGTGACAGGGGGGTTGTTAGAAGAGCTATCAGGGGACCTGACAGGGGGGTTGTTAAAAGAGCTATCAGGTGACCTGACAGGGGGGTTGTTAGAAGAGCTATCAGGGGAGGTGACAGGGGGGTTGTTAGAAGAGCTATCAGGGGACCTGACAGGGGGGTTGTTAGAAGAGCTATCAGGGGACCTGACAGGGGGGTTGTTAGAAGAGGGTGGGGTCTGTTGGGTTGGTGGGTTCTGTGTTGTTCTGTTGGGTTGGTGGGTTCTGTATTGTTCTGTTGGGTTGGTGGGTCCTGTGTTGTTCTGTTGGGTTGGTGGGTCCTGTGTTGTTCTGTTGGGTTGGTGGGTCCTGTGTTGTTCTGTTGGGTTGGTGGGTTCTGTGTTGTTCTGTTGGGTTGGTGGGTCCTGTGTTGTTCTGTTGGGTTGGTGGGTCCTGTGTTGTTCTGTTGGGTTGGTGGGTCCTGTGTTGTTCTGTTGGGTTGGTGGGTCCTGTGTTGTTCTGTTGGGTTGGTGGGTTCTGTGTTGTTCTGTTGGGTTGGTGGGTTCTGTGTTGTTCTGTTGGGTTGGTGGGTCCTGTGTTGTTCTGTTGGGTTGGTGGGTCCTGTGTTGTTCTGTTGGGTTGGTGGGTCCTGTGTTGTTCTGTTGGGTTGGTGGGTTCTGTGTTGTTCTGTTGGGTTGGTGGGTCCTGTGTTGTTCTGTTGGGTTGGTGGGTCCTGTGTTGTTCTGTTGGGTCGGTGGGTCCTGTGTTGTTTTGTTCCATTGTGGTGTTGAGGTTGTGGTCTGGGCCTGAGGTGGGCTGTTCTGCTGGCTTCTCTGGGGGAGCGTCCTGGTCTCTGTCACAATTCAGCTTTGTCAGCTCTTCATTTAGTGCCACGTGTACCTCTAAGTTCTCTCACCTCATTCCGTAGAGCAGCCATCTCTCTCAGACAGCCATCCATCTCCACCTTCAGCCCTCCTGATCATGTTGGGGGGGATGTTGTTGTGCTGGTCTGTTTTCTGGGATTGTTCTGTCTGGATTGTGTGGACTAGCTCTCTGAGCTCCACCACGTCTCTCTCCAGCTCTCTGAGCTCCTCCACGTCTCTCTTCAGCTCTCTGAGCTCCACCACGTCTCTTTCCAGCTCTGTGAACTCCACCACGTCTCTCTCCAGCTCTCTGAGCTCCACCATGTCTCTCTCCAGCTCTCTGAGCTCCACCACGTCTCTCTCCATCTCTCTGAGCTCCACCACGTCTCTCTCCAGCTCTCTGAGCTCCACCACGTCTCTCTCTAGCTCTCTGAGCTCCACCACGTCTCTCTTCAGCTCTCTGAGCTCCACCACATCTCTTTCCAGCTCTGTGAGCTCCACCACGTCTCTCTCCAGCTCTCTGAGCTCCACCATGTCTCTCTCCAGCTCTCTGAGCTCCACCACGTCTCTCTCTCCATCTCTCTGAGCTCCACCACGTCTCTCTCCAGCTCTCTGAGCTCCACCACGTCTCTCTCTCCAGCTCTCTGAGCTCCACCATGTCTCTCTCCAGCTCTCTGAGCTCCACCATGTCTCTCTCTCCAGCTCTCTGAGCTCCACCACGTCTCTCTCTCCAGCTCTCTGAGCTCCACCATGTCTCTCTCCAGCTCTCTGAGCTCCACCATGTCTCTCTCTCCAGCTCTCTGAGCTCCACCATGTCTCTCTCTCCAGCTCTCTGAGCTCCACCATGTCTCTCTCTCCAGCTCTGTGAGCTCCACCACGTCTCTCTCCAGCTCTCTGAGCTCCACCACGTCTCTCTCTCCAGCTCTGTGAGCTCCACCACGTCTCTCTTTCCAGCTCTCAGAGCTCCACCACGTCTCTCTCTCCAGCTCTGTGAGCTCCACCACGTCTCTCTCTCCAGCTCTGTGAGCTCCACCATGTCTCTCTCTCCAGCTCTCTGAGCTCCACCATGTCTCTCTCTCCAGCTCTCTGAGCTCAACCACGTCTCTCTCCAGCTCTCTGAGCTCCACCATGTCTCTCTCCAGCTCTCTGAGCTCCACCACGTCTCTCTCCAGCTCTCTGAGCTCCACCATGTCTCTCTCCAGCTCTCTGAGCTCCACCATGTCTCTCTGAGCTCCACCATGTCTCTCTGAGCTCCCCCACGTCTCTCTCCATCTCTCTGAGCTCCACTACGTCTCTTTCTCCATCTCTCTGAGCTCCACCACGTCTCTCTCTCCAGCTCTCTGAGCTCCACCACGTCTCTCTCCAGCTCTCTGAGCTCCACCACGTCTCTCTCTCCAGCTCTCTGAGCTCCACCACGTCTCTCTCTCCAGCTCTCTGAGCTCCCCCACGTCTCTCTCCAGCTCTCTGAGCTCCACCATGTCTCTCTCTCCAGCTCTCTGAGCTCCACCATGTCTCTCTCCAGCTCTCTGAGCTCCACCACGTCTCTCTCCAGCTCTCTGAGCTCCACCACGTCTCTCTCCATCTCTTTTAGCTCCACCATGTCTCTCTGAGCTCCATCATGTCTCTCTCTCCAGCTCTCTGAGCACCACCACGTCTCTCTCTCCAGCTCTCTGAGCTCCACCATGTCTCTCTCTCCAGCTCTCTGAGCTCCACCACGTCTCTCTCTCCAGCTCTGTGAGCTCCACCACGTCTCTCTCTCCAGCTCTGTGACCTCCACCATGTCTCTCTCTCCAGCTCTCTGAGCTCCACCACGTCTCTCTCCAGCTCTCTGAGCTCCACCATGTCTCTCTCTCCAGCTCCACCACGTCTCTCTCTCCAGCTCTCTGAGCTCCACCATGTCTCTCTCCAGCTCTCTGAGCTCCACCATGTCTCTCTCTCCAGCTCTGAGCTCCACTATGTCTCTCTCTCCAGCTCTGTGAGCTCCACCACGTCTCTCTCTCCAGCTCTGTGAGCTCCACCACGTCTCTCTCTCCAGCTCTGTGAGCTCCACCACGTCTCTCTCTCCAGCTCTGTGAGCTCCACCATGTCTCTCTCTCCAGCTCTCTGAGCTCCACCACGTCTCTCTCCAGCTCTCTGAGCTACACCATGTCTCTCTCTCCAGCTCTCTGAGCTCCACCATGTCTCTCTCCAGCTCTCTGAGCTCCACCATGTCTCTCTCTCCAGCTCTCTGAGCTCCACCATGTCTCTCTCTCCAGCTCTCTGAGCTCCACCATGTCTCTCTCTCCAGCTCTCTGAGCTCCACCATGTCTCTCTCCAGCTCTCTAAGCTCCACCACGTCTCTCTCTCCAGCTCTGAGCTCCACCACGTCTCTCTCTCCAGCTCTGTGAGCTCCACCACGTCTCTCTTTCCAGCTCTCAGAGCTCCACCACGTCTCTCTCTCCAGCCCTGTGAGCTCAACCACGTCTCTCTCTCCAGCTCTGTGAGCTCCACCATGTCTCTCTCTCCAGCTCTCTGAGCTCCACCACGTCTCTCTCCAGCTCTCTGAGCTACACCATGTCTCTCTCCAGCTCTCTGAGCTCCACCACGTCTCTCTCCAGCTCTCTGAGCTCCACCATGTCTCTCTCCAGCTCTCTGAGCTCCACCATGTCTCTCTGAGCTCCACCATGTCTCTCTGAGCTCCCCCACGTCTCTCTCCATCTCTCTGAGCTCCACCACGTCTCTCTCTCCATCTCTCTGAGCTCCACCACGTCTCTCTCTCCAGCTCTCTGAGCTCCACCACGTCTCTCTCCAGCTCTCTGAGCTCCACCACGTCTCTCTCTCCAGCTCTCTGAGCTCCACCATGTCTCTCTCTCCAGCTCTCTGAGCTCCACCATGTCTCTCTCCAGCTCTCTGAGCTCCACCACGTCTCTCTCCAGCTCTCTGAGCTCCACCACGTCTCTCTCCATCTCTTTTAGCTCAACCATGTCTCTCTGAGCTCCATCATGTCTCTCTCTCCAGCTCTCTGAGCTCCACCACGTCTCTCTCTCCAGCTCTCTGAGCTCCACCATGTCTCTCTCCAGCTCTCTGAGCTACACCATGTCTCTCTGAGCTCCACCACGTCTCTCTCTCCAGCTCTCTGAGCTCCACCACGTCTCTCTCCAGCTCTCTGAGCTCCACCATGTCTCTCTCCAGCTCTCTGAGCTCCACCATGTCTCTCTGAGCTCCACCATGTCTCTCTGAGCTCCCCCACGTCTCTCTCCATCTCTCTGAGCTCCACCATGTCTCTCTCTCCAGCTCTCTGAGCTCCACCACGTCTCTCTCCAGCTCTCTGAGCTCCACCACGTCTCTCTCTCCAGCTCTCTGAGCTCCACCACGTCTCTCTCCAGCTCTCTGAGCTCCACCATGTCTCTCTCTCCAGCTCTCTGAGCTCCACCATGTCTCTCTCTCCAGCTCTCTGAGCTCCACCATGTCTCTCTCTCCAGCTCTCTGAGCTCCACCACGTCTCTCTCTCCAGCTCTCTGAGCTCCACCACGTCTCTCTCCATCTCTCTGAGCTCCACCACGTCTCTTTCCATCTCTCTGAGCTCCACCACATCTCTCTCCAGCTCTCTGAGCTCCACCATGTCTCTCTCCAGCTCTCTGAGCTCCACCACATCTCTCTCCATCTCTTTTAGCTCCACCATGTCTCTCTGAGCTCCATCATGTCTCTCTCTCCAGCTCTCTGAGCTCCACCACGTCTCTCTCTCCAGCTCTCTGAGCTCCACCACGTCTCTCTCCAGCTCTCTGAGCTCCACCATGTCTCTCTCCAGCTCTCTGAGCTCCACCACGTCTCTCTCTCCAGCTCTCTGAGCTCCACCACGTCTCTCTCCATCTCTCTGAGCTCCACCACGTCTCTCTCCATCTCTCTGAGCTCCACCACATCTCTCTCCAGCTCTCTGAGCTCCACCATGTCTCTCTCCAGCTCTCTGAGCTCCACCACGTCTCTCTCCAGCTCTCTGAGCTCCACCACATCTCTCTCCATCTCTTTTAGCTCCACCATGTCTCTCTGAGCTCCATCATGTCTCTCTCTCCAGCTCTCTGAGCTCCACCATGTCTCTGAGCTCCACCATGTCTCTCTGAGCTCCACCACGTCTCTCTCTCCAGCTCTCTGAGCTCCACCACGTCTCTCTCCAGCTCTCTGAGCTCCACCACGTCTCTCTCCAGCTCTCTGAGCTCAACCACGTCTCTCTCTCCAGCTCTGTGAGCTCCACCATGTCTCTCTCTCCAGCTCTCTGAGCTCCACCACGTCTCTCTCCAGCTCTCTGAGCTACACCATGTCTCTCTCCAGCTCTCTGAGCTCCACCACGTCTCTCTCCAGCTCTCTGAGCTCCACCATGTCTCTCTCCAGCTCTCTGAGCTCCACCATGTCTCTCTGAGCTCCACCATGTCTCTCTGAGCTCCCCCACGTCTCTCTCCATCTCTCTGAGCTCCACCACGTCTCTCTCTCCATCTCTCTGAGCTCCACCACGTCTCTCTCTCCAGCTCTCTGAGCTCCACCACGTCTCTCTCCAGCTCTCTGAGCTCCACCACGTCTCTCTCTCCAGCTCTCTGAGCTCCACCATGTCTCTCTCTCCAGCTCTCTGAGCTCCACCATGTCTCTCTCCAGCTCTCTGAGCTCCACCACGTCTCTCTCCAGCTCTCTGAGCTCCACCACGTCTCTCTCCATCTCTTTTAGCTCCACCATGTCTCTCTGAGCTCCATCATGTCTCTCTCTCCAGCTCTCTGAGCTCCACCACGTCTCTCTCTCCAGCTCTCTGAGCTCCACCATGTCTCTCTCCAGCTCTCTGAGCTACACCATGTCTCTCTGAGCTCCACCACGTCTCTCTCTCCAGCTCTCTGAGCTCCACCACGTCTCTCTCCAGCTCTCTGAGCTCCACCATGTCTCTCTCCAGCTCTCTGAGCTCCACCATGTCTCTCTGAGCTCCACCATGTCTCTCTGAGCTCCCCCACGTCTCTCTCCATCTCTCTGAGCTCCACCATGTCTCTCTCTCCAGCTCTATGAGCTCCACCACGTCTCTCTCCAGCTCTCTGAGCTCCACCACGTCTCTCTCTCCAGCTCTCTGAGCTCCACCACGTCTCTCTCCAGCTCTGTGAGCTCCATCATGTCTCTCTCTCCAGCTCTCTGAGCTCCACCATGTCTCTCTCTCCAGCTCTCTGAGCTCCACCATGTCTCTCTCTCCAGCTCTCTGAGCTCCACCACGTCTCTTTCTCCAGCTCTCTGAGCTCCACCACGTCTCTCTCCATCTCTCTGAGCTCCACCACGTCTCTTTCCATCTCTCTGAGCTCCACCACATCTCTCTCCAGCTCTCTGAGCTCCACCATGTCTCTCTCCAGCTCTCTGAGCTCCACCACATCTCTCTCCATCTCTTTTAGCTCCACCATGTCTCTCTGAGCTCCATCATGTCTCTCTCTCCAGCTCTCTGAGCTCCGCCACGTCTCTCTCTCCAGCTCTCTGAGCTCCACCACGTCTCTCTCCAGCTCTCTGAGCTCCACCATGTCTCTCTCCAGCTCTCTGAGCTCCACCACGTCTCTTTCTCCAGCTCTCTGAGCTCCACCACGTCTCTCTCCATCTCTCTGAGCTCCACCACGTCTCTCTCCATCTCTCTGAGCTCCACCACATCTCTCTCCAGCTCTCTGAGCTCCACCATGTCTCTCTCCAGCTCTCTGAGCTCCACCACGTCTCTCTCCAGCTCTCTGAGCTCCACCACATCTCTCTCCATCTCTTTTAGCTCCACCATGTCTCTCTGAGCTCCATCATGTCTCTCTCTCCAGCTCTCTGAGCTCCACCATGTCTCTGAGCTCCACCATGTCTCTCTGAGCTCCACCACGTCTCTCTCTCCAGCTCTCTGAGCTCCACCACGTCTCTCTCCAGCTCTCTGAGCTCCACCACGTCTCTCTCCAGCTCTCTGAGCTCAACCACGTCTCTCTCCAGCTCTCTGAGCTCCACCATGTCTCTCTCCAGATCTCTGAGCGCCACCATGTCTCTCTGAGCTCCACCATGTCTCTCTGAGCTCCCCCACGTCTCTCTCCATCTCTCTGAGCTCCACCACGTCTCTCTGTCCAGCTCTCTGAGCTCCACCACGTCTCTCTCCAGCTCTCTGAGCTCCATCATGTCTCTCTCCAGCTCTCTGAGCTCCCACCACGTCTCTCTCCATCTCTCTGAGCTCCACCACGTCTCTCTCCAGCTCTCTGAGCTCCATCATGTCTCTCTCCATCTCTCTGAGCTCCACCACGTCTCTCTACAGCTCTCTGAGCTCCACCACGTCTCTCTCTCCAGCTCTCTGAGCTCCACCACGTCTCTCTCCAGCTTTTGAGCTCCACCATGTCTCTCTGAGCTCCACCATGTCTCTCTGAGCTCCCCACGTCCTCTCATTCTCCCACGTCTCTCTCTCCAGCTCTCTGAGCTCCACCACGTCCTCTCTCCAGCTCTCTGAGCTCCACCACGTCTCTCTCCAGCTCTCTGAGCTCCACCACGTCTCTCTCCAGCTCTCTGAGCTCCACCACGTCTCTCTCTCCAGCTCTCTGAGCTCCACCACGTCTCTCTCCAGCTCTCTGAGCTCCACCACGTCTCTTTCTCCAGCTCTCTGAGCTCCACCACGTCTCTCTCCATCTCTCTGAGCTCCACCATGTCTCTCTCCATCTCTCTGAGCTCCACCACATCTCTCTCCAGCTCTCTGAGCTCCACCATGTCTCTCTCCAGCTCTCTGAGCTCCACCACGTCTCTCTCCAGCTCTCTGAGCTCCACCACGTCTCTCTCTCCAGCTCTCTGAGCTCCACCACGTCTCTCTCCATCTCTCTGAGCTCCACCACATCTCTCTCCAGCTCTCTGAGCTCCACCATGTCTCTCTCCAGCTCTCTGAGCTCCACCACGTCTCTCTCCAGCTCTCTGAGCTCCACCACATCTCTCTCCATCTCTTTTAGCTCCACCATGTCTCTCTGAGCTCCATCATGTCTCTCTCTCCAGCTCTCTGAGCTCCACCATGTCTCTCTGAGCTCCACCATGTCTCTCTGAGCTCCACCACGTCTCTCTCTCCAGCTCTCTGAGCTCCACCACGTCTCTCTCCAGCTCTCTGAGCTCCACCACGTCTCTCTCCATCTCTCTGAGCTCCACCACGTCTCTCTCCAGCTCTCTGAGCTCCACCATGTCTCTCTCCAGATCTCTGAGCGCCACCATGTCTCTCTGAGCTCCACCATGTCTCTCTGAGCTCCCCCACGTCTCTCTCCATCTCCCTGAGCTCCACCACGTCTCTCTCTCCAGCTCTCTGAGCTCCACCACGTCTCTCTCCAGCTCTCTGAGCTCCATCATGTCTCTCTCCAGCTCTCTGAGCTCCACCACGTCTCTCTCCATCTCTCTGAGCTCCACCATGTCTCTCTCTCCAGCTCTCTGAGCTCCACCACGTCTCTCTCTCCAGCTCTCTGAGCTCCACCACGTCTCTCTCTCCAGCTCTCTGAGCTCCCCACGTCTCTCTCAGCTCTCTGAGCTCCACCACGTCTCTCTCCCAGCTCTCTGAGCTCCACCACGTCTCTCTCCAGCTCTCTGAGCTCCATCATGTCTCCTCCATCTCTCTGAGCTCCACCACG
>NW_021822469.1:0-70664 GCF_901001165.1 Salmo trutta
TGGGAGGGTCGTCACACCCTGTACGAGCGGGGTGCTCGTACAGGGCAGACTGGGCTGTGCAGGGGCCTGATGGTAGCCGTGCGTAGAGCGGGAGTTGGGTAGCCTGGTCCTCGGAGGCGTACCGGCGACCAGATGCGCTGCGCAGGCATCCTCCTACCAGGCTGGATGCCCGCTCTAGCACGGCACCTGCGAGGGGCTGGAATAACTCGCACCGGACTGTGCGTGCGTATGGGTGAGATAGTGCGCTTCTCAGCGAAACATAGCGCTCTCCACCCCATACGCTCCTCCATATAACCACGGGTAGCTGGCTTCCGGCTCTTCCTTCGCCTAGACAAACTACCCGTGTGCCCCCCAAAAAAATTTCTTGGGGGTGCCTCTCGTGCTTCTCCCTCAGCGCGTCTCTGGCCTCGTACCATCGCCTCTCCGCCTTGGCTGCCTCAATTTCCCACTGCGGCGCTGATAATCCCCAGCCTGATGCCAAGGTCCGGCCCCGTCCAGAATTTCCTCCCAAGTCCACTTCTCCCGCCAGTCCAACTCGAACGCCGTCTGCCCCTTCCTCTGCTGCTTGGTCCTTGAGTGGTGGGTGATTCTGTCACGGTTGTCGTCGGTGAAGGAGGACCAAAACGCAGCAGGTACGTGTATGCTCATTTTGATGATTTATTAACTTCAAAAAATGAATACAAAAATAACAAACACGAGAAACGAACGACAACAAACAGTCTGGCAAAGCCTAAGCTCAACACAGAACAATCACCCACAAATAACAACCACAAACACACCCTAATATATGGGACTCTCAATCAAAGGCAGATAGACAACACCTGCCTTCAACTGAGAGTCCCAACCCCAATCAACACAACATAGAAATACACTCACCAGACTAGACATAGAAATACATAAACATAGACTATAAACCAAAACCCCGGAAATACTAAATCCAACACCCTTTAACCAAACACACCACCCTGAACCACATAAAACAAATACCCTCTGTCACGCCCTGACCAAACTACAAAATTAACCTTATATACTGGCCAGGACGTGACACTACTGCTGGTTTTCTGTTCCACCTGATCATTAATTGCACCCACCTGGTGTCCCAGGCCTAAATCACGGATATGAAAAATGGATTTAAAAAAAGCAGTGGTACTGTCTGATGCCCAGATATGAATTTGAGGGTGGTACACAGCCACTATCATTGCCCTGACCCCTGGTCAAGGTGTAGGCTCTACCTAGTCTATATAGATGTAAAATCTGCTCTCTGACCCCTGGTCAAGGTGTAGGCTCTACCTAGTCTACATAGATGTAAAATCTGCTCTCTGACCCCTGGTCAAGGTGTAGGCTCTACCTAGTCTACATAGATGTAAAATCTGCTCTCTGACCCCTGGTCAAGGTGTAGGCTATACCTAGTCTATATAGATGTAAAATCTGCTCTCTGACCCCTGGTCAAGGTGTAGGCTCTACCTAGTCTATATAGATGTAAAATCTGCTCTCTGACCCCTGGTCAAGGTGTAGGCTATACCTAGTCTATATAGATGTAAAATCTGCTCTCTGACCCCTGGTCAAGGTGTAGGCTCTACCTAGTCTATATAGATGTAAAATCTGCTCTCTGACCCCTGGTCAAGGTGTAGGCTCTACCTAGTCTATATAGATGTAAAATCTGCTCTCTGTTGCAGACAGATAACGCAGGTAGCTACAGTATGTACTTTTGACCAGGGTCCTATTTCCTGTATAGTGAACTACTTTTGACCAGAAATTTCACACAAAATCAAACTAATTCAGGAAACTCTAAAGATGGTCTCATCTTATCATGGGCTCCTCATAATTGAATGAATCCTCCACCAGGCTCGGCGGTAGGTATTTGTCGTCCCACTGGTCTGAACTTTGACTCGGTCCGTATCTCACCATCTGCTCCGTTATCGATCTCTCTAGAGTTCTGGAAATGAGACCTCTCGCACAAGGGACCAAACAACAACCACACAACGCAAACACACTCATACAGGTGAAAGCAGCCCATAATACAGTTCTTACAACAGTTTTCCATTTCTCAAACAAGAGCTGTGTTATCAGGAATGTACGTACAGCAATGAACCTAATCATTCTACCTACACCATCCTCTTTTGCCAGTAACATATCGAGAGTCAGTCTATTTTACCAGGTCATGAGGGAGGTGGCGGATAATTAGTCAGAGAACCTCTTTACTGCATCCCCGTTTTCATTCATGAATCTCTGTTGAATATAAAATATGTCATTTATCCCATCCACATTTTTATTTATTGTCAACCACCAAAATAATGTAGTGTTAAAGCCTTCACATATTTGATTCATAGCTTTGTATTCATCTGGAACTTCCCTGAGGATGCCAATAGCATCCATCTAGACAAAGCTACTCCCATCCTGGTCAAAACTCCCCCTGCGCCTACTTTAGCCTCCTATAACTGGCCTCTGATGACTAACTTGAACTGGTTGGACCTATAACCCCAGGGCGCAAGTTCCTAACCACCCTTTGTGGTCATTTCTGTCGTATGCGTCCTTTGCTGGTACTAGCCCACCCTACATCAGTTATAGGTGCTGTGAGGTTAAACATTTTCTATTCATCTTTCAAACCTAAGTCAGTCACATTCATGATTACTTTCAGCCATTAGAATCATCTAAGTTCTCGGTGCCATTCTTGTATCTATAACACTGGTGCTCATCAGGAGTTAAGGTGAACCGAGGTGGGTTGGCTGAGTACTTCAATCTGGCCAACCCCAATTCCTGTACAGTTGTCTTCTTTCCCAGGAAATTGTTTAATGTTTACCTTAAATCCTACATCTTGATTTTCTTCGACTCCTTATTCTGTATGTCACTCATCAGTGTAATATAGTTTATCTTCTACTTCTTCTCAATGACAACGGTATCGTATGATTAGTACCGGAAGGTGGTGGATCTGAATGTATCAGAAAGATTAGACTATGATGCAGCTCAGAGTCTCTACTCTTCCCAAAAACCGCCAACCCTCTCCTGCCCTTAGTCTCTCTGCTAGGTACAGCCCCATACTCACACCTCTAGGAGCACACACAGTGATGAACGGTCGGGATAGGGAATCTTCGTTAAAGAGGTAACCCCCGGACCCTGTTGGTACTCGGTTCTTCTCCTAACTCTGTGTGTGATCAGCAGTGCTCATATGTGTACATACCTTCTTGCAGTGGGTAACGTGGACCCAAGTGACTCTCTCAGCTTTTCTAATGGCAAAGGCAGTGGTTTAACAGAACCTGGTATGGGCCTTCCCAACGGGGCTGCTTCCCGTCTTTTCTCCTCAGGGACTGGATCCACACCCAGTCTCCTGGTTGTACTGAGTGAATCCCCTTCTCCTGTAATTCACCTGTTGGACACAAAATCTTGGACATATGGGTTTGGTTAACAAACAGTCTTCTCATGTGCTCTGCTAGTATTTCTTCAACTTCTATGTCTACCTGTTCTGGTCTCTCTAACTCTGGCATTCTATAGGCTCTACCTGATTAGCTAAAATGTCATCCATCCTTTAAAGAGATAGATCCTAGTAAACCAACTCTAGGGATAATATCTTGACCTAATATTCTAGCTACCATAATCATGTCCACCAAGTAAGTTGGTAATGCTTCTACCCACTTGCTATACTTATCTATTATTGTTAAACACCCCTTCTTCCCCTCAATTCGGAATAGTTCACTAAGTCCATTTCCAAATGTTGGAATGGATATTCTACAAAAAATGTTTTTGTTTAAGTAATTATCCTACCTGTTCTATCGCCTGCCCTACCATACTCTCTACCATACTCCCCTATTTATTATCCTAACCTGTTCTATCGCCTGCTCTACCATGCTCTCTACCATACTCCCCCTATTTATTATCCTAACCTGTTCTATCGCCTGCCCTACCATGCTCTCTACCATACTCTCTACCATACTCTCTACCATACTCTCTACCATACTCTCTACCATACTCTCTACCATACTCCCCCTATTTATTCATGGCTCAAGCCATGTATCAATATTGCTGCATATCTAAACAAATTATCCTTATGTCAGCCCTTCTCTTGTAGGATTGCCCCCTTTTATTATCCACATGTCCAATTCTCCCTGGGGCCTTCATCCTCGGCTATTCTGTAACAATTCTCTGTCAAGTGTTTTATCTTCTTTAAGATTTATCTGTGCTGTTTTGTATGGTTTTAAATGTCTATGTGCTTGTCTGTGTAAATAGTAACTTTTCTCTCCTTCCTTATTTCACCGGTTCTAGTCAATGCTACTATTTCGGCCTACTGTGCAGAATAGTGTCTGGGCAATGGTTCAGTGTCTAACACCTGAAACCAACTAAGCTTTCATTGTCCTTTTAGTTAGGGTAACAATTACTTTCAACAAAATGATCATATCTCCTCCTAGCGAATTTACCAAACATAAACTTAAAATCAAAACTAAAATACATGCCTGCCAACGGAGCCGATAGTCTCTCCATAAATTAATATCCTAGAGCTAAGTGAACCAAATTCTCTTCCTATCTACTCCTGCTGGCCCCCCTCCTTTCTTCCTGCTACTCCCCAACCCTCAAGGTTTCAGCAGTGCAGGGGAGGATTTCTCCGTCTGCCCTTTCTACCCTTAGTCTAAGGCTTTGCCCTTTTAGTCTTCTCATTGGTTCAAATTATCAATTGTGTCTAAGAACTTAAACTTAATCATAATTATCAGTTCTACAAATTCCCTTACAATCAATATCACCAATGACCTTAAATTCACCATCCAAGTGGCTTTTCAATGTGGCTGATCAGACCACACAGGAAAAGTCACCAGAGGGGTCAAAAGTCATACCACCCTTTCAGAACCATGTTTCTTACTACATTAAACAAATTAAAGCTAAGAACTTTATCTACATTTTGTATCCCAGGTTCCCACAACATTCCCTATCAAAATGATTTCATGTGTTTATTATAACTCAGAAAACCAAACTTCCAAAATGCCATGTGTGTATACCCCTTTAAGATATCCTGTCCCTAGGTATTTTTCCCAAAAGAGCTAAGCGCTCCTTTTTCCATAAAATAACCACGAACATTTAGTCATCATTCCTTATACTACACCGATTCAGAAACCCAAACGTTAGCTACAAAGAAAACCTAATAATAACTCCACTGTACTTCCTCAAATCATTAATCATTTGTTTTAAACTTCCTCAACGGTTCTGTGTACTTTAATTGAACATACACTACCCTTGGATAAAATATTTTACTTCCAATCTATGAAACCCCATATTTTAACGTACTTTTTGACTAATTTGACCCAAGATTGCTTAAAACCTTAAAACCCCTTCAGTTTGTCTGCAAACAGGCCCATTCTGTTTGCTAGGAATACCCTGCCATTATACACAACTGTGTTTAATGTGCATCGTCCCTGTAAAATAAAATTAACTCCATGTATCGCTCATCTCCCATAAATTCCTGCACCTCCTTTACGCGCTTCCCCCTCCTGCTTCCACTCGGAACAGGTTGTGTCTGTTTTTCGTTTTAGCGTTTCCAATATTCTACCGGGCTCCCCGTCGACTGGGAGTCCGTTGGGTGCATTAATACTACCTTATTTTAGCCATCCCTTATATAATTTTTCACCTCTCCTCTTCCATTCTTTCCCATCGCGACCACCATTCCGTTCGAGAGTCGCTTTCAAAGTTTTCAACACCCGTTCTGGTTCAATATCCCCCATTCTCACGTTACCTTTTCCACAGAGGAATTATGTCTCCCTTCCTATGATCTATTTTACCCGCTAATTTCTAGACCTGTTTTAACAATGTATTATGCCCACCCGGTAAAACCCCAATATAACCTGGAACCTAGCCTAGAACCTAGCCCATACCCTTTTTGTATAGGACCTCGTAAAGGACCTCGTCCAGGGAATCAAAATACACTCACACGGTAAACCCCCAAATATAACCTGGAACCTAGCCTAAAACCTAGCCTATACCTCTTTGTATAGGACCTCGTAAAGGACCTCGTCCTGGGAATCGAACTAATCCTGAACCTTCTCTATAAGATGATCAACCCTGTAAAGCCGATATATTAAACACTCAAACCAGATATTCAGATCGCTGTCTAATATCCAATGCACTACATTCACACGATTGGGTTGGCCTCCCAAACTTCACACAGTCCCGTTGATAGTCAGATTTATCAACCACATTCAAACCGATACCTAGTATCTAGTACATTTCAATCGCTGGTTATATTCGTAATTACCCACATTCAGTCGGTTAAATAACTCAAAACCTATACCCGAAACCTAGCCTGAAATATGATCAATATCTACAGGTCCTCATAAGGGTCCTCGTAAGAGGTTAACCACACACACATTCAGTCGGTTAAATAACTCAGAACCTATACCCGAAACCTAGCCTGAAATATGAGTCAATTAATTTCAGATCCTCGTAAGGGTCCTCGTAAGAGGTTAACCACACACACACACATCATATTACCTAATACATATCATTCATCACAGTTCTTAATAGGTCACATACTGTTGAGCTGAATATCAGGAGTGAGTCAAAGAACTACACTTCCCAGAGTGCACCAGCAGCAGCAAACCGGCTGCTTGTCACCTGATCACCTGATCAATCATTTTCACTTATTTGGAGCACCTGTGAAGGCATGGAGGGCGTCAGTCATTCAGAAGAACAAACTTCAGAGGGAAAACTCCAAGTTCACTCACAGGTTCAGTCCAAAGACGCCAATGGTAAAAGGCTTAAATTATTAATTCATATTAGTTATTTAGAATGTTATTTAAATGTTTAAACTAATTTAAGTTCATTAAAATGTTTAATTAAGATGGTAACTTTTGTTCTGTCTTTAAAAGTTTACAACCTAATTTACTGGCTAATTTACTGGCTAAATTACTGGACAGACCAATCAACTGAAGGCAAACTAAAAATAAAAAAGATTGAGTCGGAAAATTGAGTTGTCCCTGTGTCCTTTGGATGGTGAACAAGAGGAGGACTTGACAGTTGTAAACCACGCGGAGTGGCCTGGCACTGAGGATAAACGGCTTCAGATCCAGAAAAAGCTGTTGACGCAGAGGAAGTCAAGATGGCGGAAGATGTCCTGGGGAAGTCGGTCCAGCAGCTCAAAAAGGAGAGGACCACTGCAAAAAGCAGCTTCACCAGACAAGCCAACTTCATTTCAAGAGGAGCAAGCAGCATGCTTCAAGTGGAGTTAACCTGTTAGGGTATAGGGGGCAGTATTGAGAATTTTTTGAAAAAAGTGTGCCCATTTTAAACTGCCTCCTACACCTACCCAGTAACTACAATATGCATATACTTATTATATGGATAGAAAACACCCTAAAGTTTCAAAAACTGTTTGAATGGTGTCTGTGAGTATAACAGAACTCATTTGGCAGGCAAAACCCTGAGACAGATTCTGACAGGAAGTGGATACCTGATGTGTTGAATTGACTTTGAGCCTATGCCATTGAAAAACAAAGGGGGTGAATTATATTCTGGCACTTCCTATTGCTTCCACAAGATGTCCCCAGCCTTTACAAAGTGTTTTGAGTGTTCTACAGTGAGATCTGACCGAATAAGAGCCATGGAACGTGATGGTCCATCATTCACCCTGGCGCGCGATTTGATGGTGGGTACTCTCATTCCGAAACGTTTTAAAAGAAAACCCAATGGTCCGCCTTGAATTTTATTCATGTTCTGGTTAAAAAAGGCCCTAATGATTTATGTGATACAACGTTTGACATGTTTGAAAGAACGGAAAAAATATATTTCCGTTCTTGAAGTGAAGTGAAGTCCGGCTGGCTTAGATCATGCGCTACAACACGGAGGTTTTTCGACATAAATGATGAGCTTTTTTGAACAAAACTACATTCGTTATGGACCTGGGACTCTTTGGAAGTGACATCTGATGAAGAGAATCAAAGGTAATGGATTATTTATATAGTATTTTAGATTTTAGATTCCTCCAACATGGCGGTTAGTCTGTATCGCGATGCGTATTTGTCTGGCGCAGTGCTCAGATTATTGCAAAGTGTGATCTCCCAGTAAGGTTAATTTAAAATCTGACAAGTCCATTGCGTTCAAGAGATGTAAATCTATAATTCTTTGAATGACAATATAATATTTTAGCAATGTTTTCTAATATTAATTAATTATTTTGTCGTCATGACTTGACTGCCGGTATTGGAGGGAAACGATTTCCTGAACATCAACGCCATAGTAAACACTGTTTTTAGATATAAATATGAACTTGATAGAACTAAAAATGCATGCATTGTCTAACAAAATGTCCTAGGAGTGTCATCTGATGGAGATTGTAAAAGGTTAGTGCATAATTTTAGCTGATTGTATGGTTTTGGTGAGGCATGTCTTTGAATCGACAATGCATTGCACACAGCTATTGTCAATGTACTCTCCTAACATAACCTAACTTTATGCTTTCCCCGTAAAACCTTTTTGAAATCGGTAAACGTGGTTAGATTAAGAAGATGTTTATCTTTCAAAGGCTGTAAGTTAGTTGTATGTTTGAGAAATTTGAATTTGTACATTTATTTGGTTTCAAATTTGCCGCTCTTGAAATGCACCTGCTGTTGATAGGGTGCGCCACAGGTGGCACGCTAACGTCCCAGGTAGCCTCAAGAAGTTAAAGGAGGAATTCGCTAAGCTTTCAGATTGTTTCAGAAAGATGCTCGATGCCAACGATGACTATAGGATTGGACTGGAGGCTGACATGACTGAGGATGAGGAACCAGGTCTTAATGAACATCAAGAGGCTGACATTGATAGATCTGTAAATGAAGGTGAAACAAAGTTGGCGGAAATAAGAGACATTGTTCAAACAAACCTGTGGTCGAGGTATGGAAGGAGTGAACTTCTTGTGTCAATCCTGGAAGCAGAAAAAGCCAATGATAAAGCGGCTTATGTACCAGTGGAAAGTGCCAATTTAGAGGGCTATGAAGTGCACCTCGCTCTCTTGGACAAGAGGATAAAAGAGGCCATCTCAGCAATGTCATCATGGGAGCGATGGATCCCTGTAGAATTAAAAGACGAATTAGATGGAAGAGTCAAGGACGTAAGAGCATTCTACTACAGGCTTGAGTCAAGGAGACCTGAATTTGCCACTGCACGGACGACCAATGAGCGAGGCACAGGAGTGAAACTACTACACCAACCGGCAACATCCACACCAATAGTGAGAATCAAGCCAATCTCTCTACCTATCTTCAATGGAAGCAGGAGAGAATATCACAGATGGAGGAAAGACTGGGAAAGCCTGCAACAGCAGGGAGAGCCATCCGGATCAACTGAAGTTAAGAAGATTCAACTCCTGGAGAGTGTGGATGACAAAATCTCAAAAGACCTCAGACTTTCAACCTACACCACTGCCGATGACATGTTCAGAGTGCTGGAGAACAGGTATGGCAACAAGTCAACCATCATAGTGGAAATCCTGGAAGAGCTGGAGAAGATGCCACATGTGAAAGGGAACCAACCAAGAAAGGTCATTGATCTCATACAGTCAGTGGAGAAGGCTCTAGCAGATCTCACAGAGTTAGGAAACTCTGGAGCCATAAATAACCCACTGGTAATTAGATCCATTGAAAGCAAGTTGCCTGACTTCATTAAAAGAGACTGGGTTATGTTCATGGTTGAACCCAGAAACGATGTCACATCAGACAACCACTTTGTCATGCTCTTGAAGTTCCTGAAAAGTCAAGAAGGAATACTGGAGAGACTCGAACAGCTCAGAACTGAGGAGAAGGTGGAAAAATCGGATCGTTTGGACAAGAAGTATGACAGAAAGATTGCCTCAACAAAAGCCACAAGGAAAGAAGAGCTTGATGAGGTATGTGGTGTATGTGGTGATAGTGGGCACTAAAACAAGATCTTCTTCTGTAGAAAGTTCAAAAGACTTAAGCTACCGGAAAAGAAAACTGTATTAAGAAAGCTGGGAGCATGCAGAAAATGTCTCGGATGCCATGATGAAGATGGATACTGCAGAGACACTTTCCTATGCAGAACAAAGACTGTAAAAGAGAAGGTGGTGCCCCAGACCACCATTTTTTCCTCTGCCCAAAAGGAGAAGTCAAAAGAGGGGAAGAGAGAAAGAGTGGAAGAGACGGCAAAGGTGAAAGCAAGCTAACAGAGGAACAAGAGAAGATCTTGTCTGAACTTTCCCAGGAAATGGCAGATCGATGCAGAAAGGCTTTCACCAACACCAACAAAACCGCAGTGACACTCGATGCTTCAGGCCAGTCTGAGCTACTGCAGAGAAATGGGCTCACTGAACTTCCTGTCATCATGATGTTGATGCAAGTCACGGCGAACGCAGGGCAGAAGATTGGGACTTTAATTGACCTTGCTTCAGACACAAACTACATTACCCATAAGGCTGCTGAAAGACTGAGGTTAAGACATGAGAAGATAACTTTAGTTGTTCATGGGGTTGGTGGTATGACCATGAAAGTGAATACACTAAGGTATCTCCTCAAAGTCAGAGTCAAGACACCTAAAGGGACAGAGAGAGCTCATGAAATGGTCTGCTACGGCTTGGATGAAATCGCCAGAGTGCATCAAGTAATTGAACCTGAGAAGTTGAAAAAATTCTTCCCAGAAGTCAAACTTACAGAATTGGAAAGGCCAGAAGAGGTCGAACTTCTCATTAGCCACCGAGAGGGAAGACTCGCTCCCCAGAGGGTAAAAATCATGGGAGACCTCGTCTTGTGGGAGGGTCCATTGGGGAAAACAGTGGGTGGAGCACATCCCGACTTATTTGAAGAAGTGGAGGTTGCACTATATGAGTCCAAAACCACTTTGCTCGCTCCATGAGGACAGCAGCTGTCAAATAAGAAATCACAAGTCCAACAACTGACACAGCCCAGCTACAGCAGGAGGATGTGACTCTGACCAAATTTACAGCTGCCAGTAACCATGAGTTCCTTGAGTGGTGGCACTGGGACAGCATCGGAGCTGCATGTGAGCCAAGATGTGGAGGATGCCGATGTGGAAACTGTCCACCGGGAGGAAAAGAAATGACCCTGGCAGAGGAGAGGGAACTGGAGATCATTAAAGGAGGCCTCACCTACGAGAAGGGGGATGCTCACACACACACGGCTCCACATTGGGATGCAAAGTATCCTTGGACGGTAGATCCAGCCTCTCTCCCGAATAACAAAAGTGCAGTCCAGGCTTGTTTCTTAAGAATGGAAAAACAACTAAGCAGGGAGCCAGACTGGAAAGTCGCATATGCTACCCAAATCCATGAAATGGTCGAGCGAGGCGCAGCCATAAAACTCACCAACAAAATCATGGACGAGTGGAATGGACCAGTGTGGTACGTAAGCCACCTGGTGGCACCAAACCCTCATTCGGTAACAACACCGGTTCGTATTGTATGGAATAGTAGCCAGAAATACAAAGGCGTGAGTATGAATGATCTTCTTCTGAAGGGACCAGACGTTCTCAACCCTATAAGAGCTGTCTTGCTGAGGTTCAGAGAGGGGACGTATGCATCTCTAGGAGACATCAAAAAGATGTACAACTCTGTATGGCTGGAGGAGCGTGAGATGCATCTTCACAGGTTCCTCTGGAGGGACAGCCCAGTTGAAGAGATAAGTGAATATGCAATAACCAGAGTCAACATTGGGGACAGACCTGCTGGTTGCATTGCGCAGTTGGCTATGAGGGAAACAGCACGCCTGCCCAACTTTCTTCACTTGGAGGATGAGCGCAGAGTCATTGAAGAGGACAGTTATGTGGATGACCTCTTAACCTCCCAAAATGACCTGGATAAACTTGACAAAATCACAGCAAATGTAGAAGAGATCTTGAAAGCTGGAGGGTTCTTCCTCAAACCATGGGTCCGGTCAGGGCAAAGTGGGAGGCAAGGAATGGAGGTGGAGGGTCTATCAAAGGCACAAAGTAAAACCTTAATTCTTCCAAATCAAATGAGGGACGAAGACAACAAAGCCTTGGGTATCGGCTACCGAATGGATGAAGACGAGCTCTACATGTTAACCTCAGTTAACTTTTCAAAAAGGAAAAGAAGAGAGAGTTGGGAAAAATCTTCTCAAGGGGAGGTGAGAACTGAGACACCTAACCCACTGACTAGGAGGGCCCTCTTAAGCCAAGTGGCTGGACTGTACTACCCAATTGGCTTAGTTACACCTGCCAAACAGAAGGGAGCAATTCTTGTTCGAAAAGCATTCCAAGAAGGAGGGGGTGGGAAACTAACCCAAGAAACCTGGGACCAACCTCTCTCAGAAAGCCTCAGGAAAGAAGCCATCCAGCTTTTTGAAGAATATGTGCAGCTTGGAGAGGTGAAATTCCACAGGAGCCTCACACCAGCTGGCTGGGAAGGGAAACCGTGGGGCATCACATTCTCTGATGGAAGTGATAAAACCTATGGAGCTGTGATGTACTTAAGATGGGAGACAAGTCAAGGCACTAAAGTTCGATTTGTTGAATCAAAAGCCAAGCTGACACCCTGGATCAGAAGGGAGACGCTGTAAAAGCTGAGATCTGTGGTGCTGTCTTCGCAGCCAGGATCAGGAAGTATGTGGAAAAGCATGCTCGAATGAAGATCGAGAGATGGTTCCATCTACTTGACAGTCAAACGGTCTTGGGGGCCATTCAAAGAGTCAGTTATGGGTACAAAACCTTCTTTGCAAACAGAGTGGGTGAAATCCAGAAGGCTGGACAAGTGCAAGACTGGTGGTGGATCCGTGGGGATCTAAACATAGCTGACATCATAACAAGAGGGGGTGCTCCTGAAGATTTGAAGGAGAATTCCACTAGGCAAGAGGGACCAGAGTTCCTAAAGTGGCCAGTGGAGGAGTGGCCTATAAAATCAGCTGGAGAGGTTGCAGCTCATGCCAGGGAGAGTGTAAACAAGCTCCAGAGGAAGGCATTCTCAGGTGCATTGACAAGAGCTGAAGCGAGAAGTAGTCAGCAGAAAGAAGACAGACAAGGCACTCAGGAAAGTCCAAAGAATGAAACTCAAGAGGGAATACCTGTGGTGAACCCAACTCTTCTTAGAAGGAAGCCCACTGGTTGGGTTAAAGATCTTGTGGAAGTAAGAAGATTCAGTAGCCTGTCCAAACTGGTGAGAGTTGTGCCTGGGTTTGTCTAGCAGCCAAGCAGTGGCTGAAGAGGAAGGGCCGGGCCCCTAAACAGGCAAAGAGGGAGGTAAGATCACCCAAGCAAGCTGTGCCGACTGTCAAAGAACATGAAGATGCACTCAAAGACCTTTTTCTCCAGCTCAAGAAGGTACAGATTTTCAGAGACAACTCTAAGCAGACTGACAGTGTACAAAGATGTGAAGTCTGGGCTGCTAGTTTGTGGAGGCAGAATTCAGACATTCAACGAAGATGAGACAGCAGTGCCAGTTTTACCCTTTGACGCATGGGTGTCTACACTGCTGGCACAAGAATCACACAAAGCAAATCACGAGGGAGTGGCAGGAACCCTTCTCCGGATGAAAGAAAGCCTGGGTAATAAAAGGCCGTAGACTTGCCAAGAAAATGGTTGACAGCTGTGTGGTCTGCAGGAAAAACAAGGCAAAACAGTGTCAACAAATCATGGCTGACCAGCCTCTAGAACAATAGGCCCAGCTGCACCTTTTGAATTCACCACCATGGACCTGTTCGGCCCTTATGAAGTGAAAGATGAGGTCAAGAAGAGAACTAGACTCAAAGTATGGGGAATAGTCTTCTGCTGCATGGCTTCCCGAGCCATACACACTGAAGTGGTGAGTGACATGTCATCTGAAGGATTCCTGCTAGCCTATCAAAGGTTCACTTCACTGAGAGGACACCCCAGGAAACTCTGGTCAGACCCTGGCACAAACTTTGTGGGAGCCAAACCCTCCCTTCAAAATTCTTTAACCAACAAATAAGTCTGAACTTGAAGACACAGCTGCCAAGCATGGTACAGAATGGTCATGGAAGATCCACCCTGCAGACTCTCCCCATAGGAATGGTGCCGCAGAGGCAGCTGTCAAAGTAGTGAAGCGGGCGTTGAGCAACCTTGGTGGAGATGGTGGTTTTACGTGGGGAGAATTCCAAACTTTTCTCTTCATGGCAGCCAATCTTGCTAATGAGAGACCCATCAATGCAAGAACTCAAAGCAGAGAAGACTGTGTAAAGTACATCACCCCAAATTCTCTGCTTTTAGGACGTACCAATCCAAAGGGAGACCCTGGAGATTTCCAGTTGATGGCTACCCTTACAAAAGACTTAAACATATTCAAGCAGAGGTAAGCCGTTTCTGGAAGAAGTGGAGCCAATTGGCTGGACCTAATCTGTTCATAAGGAACAAATGGCACACCAAAAGAGAAATGTTGCTGTTGGAGATGTGGTCTGGTTGGCTGACCAAAACGCGCTAAGAGGACAGTACAAGCTGGCTAGAGTGGTCGGTGTCAATGCTGACAGCAAAGGCATCATTAGAGATGTGCTTGTGAAGACTTTTCCCAGCTATCCTGTTCACATCACAAAGTCAAACAGCAAAAAAGGACCCACAAGAGCAAACGGTGAAAGAACGAAGAGGCTTCAAACCAAAATCCCAGGTACAATTCTCATAGAGATGTCAGACGCCTTGTCATTCTACTACCCATTGAAGAACAAACAGAGGTGTGAAGGGCTTGTGACCTCTCTGGATTTGAAACAAACCAGGAGCTCAAGTGGGAGGTGTTGAGCTGAATATCAGGAGTGAGTCAAAGAACTACACTTCCCAGAGTGCACCAGCAGCAGCAAACCGGCTGCTTGTCACCTGATCACCTGATCAATCATTTTCACTTATTTGGAGCACCTGTGAAGGCATGGAGGGCGTCAGTCATTCAGAAGAACAAACTTCAGAGGGAAAACTCCAAGTTCACTCACAGGTTCAGTCCAAAGACGCCAATGGTAAAAGGCTTAAATTATTAATTCATATTAGTTATTTAGAATGTTATTTAAATGTTTAAACTAATTTAAGTTCATTAAAATGTTTAATTAAGATGGTAACTTTTTGTTCTGTCTTTAAAGGTTTACAACCTAATTTACTGGCTAATTTACTGGCTAATTTACTGGCTAATTTACTGGCTAAATTACTGGCTAAATTACTGGACAGACCAACCAACTGAAGGCAAACTAAAAATAAAAAGATTGAGTTGGAAAATTGAGTTGTCCTGTGTCCTTTGGATGGTGAACAAGAGGAGGACTTGACACATACATTACTGTTGTCAACAATGCATTTATCACTTAATCAAACTCCAAATGTTCAATACATACTTCAATCAATTTGTATATGTTAAAATAAAAATTTGGTCACTTACATCAAACAGGTGTCTCACAAAATAAATTTGGAAATAGCCAATGTGCAGAACTTCAGTTATTCACAATAGGTGTCTGCTTACCTTTTTAGTTGACCGGTCAGGATTTGTGAAACACCACCGTCCGACGACAGCGATGGCCAATCGGCAGGACAAATTCCAGCGAAGTCCCTACAGCAGATCACGTCGGGGTCACCAATTGTAAAGGCTGCGTCAATTCAATTCTGGTATCAGAACAAAATTTAACACTAGGCTACTGAATATATTTTCAGCTGTTTATTAATAGAATTAGTCAAGCAGAATAAATGGTAAATGCAATCTTCGTATATACGGGTTCACTGTAACACCTCGCAGGGCAAACAGAGAACTGAAATGACATCATAAGTTCTTCCTTAAATACTTCTTGACAGACGTAGTTCCCTCTCCCTGAGGGCCTGTCATAGTAGAGGCTTGGGTGTGGTTTAGACTTACTCCAGCCTATCGTTGGCGTGCAGGCTGGTCCCAGCCTCTAGACGCATCTTTGTTGCCAAGCATAGTTGTCTTCTAGCTTATCTTCATGTGTGTAACCGAGAGTCAGACACTCAAGGACAGTGCCTGTTCTTGTGCCACAGCCATTCTCCCCTCTATCAGTTCCTCACATACACCTGTCCTTGAGCGGCCCCACAACCAGGCATTGTGTGTGTGTCAAGAGTCTACTCAGCCTACACTCCTACTAGCCAGCAACCCTCCAGTTAGTCATGTCTATTATATGTTGCTCAATCTATGTTAATACAATATAAACCTCTTAGTGCATTACAGTCCGTTCACACTTAGGCCTACATCTACTGTAAATGGTAATGCATCACATCTAATAAGTGAAATAAAACCCAACAATAGCGAACTACTTTTAACCAGGGTCCTATTTCCTGTATAGTGAACTACTTTGACCAGGGTCCTATTTCCTGTATAGTGAACTACATTTGACCAGGGTCCTATTTCCTGTATAGTGAACTACTTTTGACCAGGGTCCTATTTCCTGTATAGAGAAATACTTTTGACCAGGGTCCTATTTCCTGTATAGCGAACTACTTTTGACCAGGGTCCTATTCCTGTATAGTGAACTACTTTTGACCAGGGTCCTATTTCCTGTATAGTGAACTACTTTTGACCAGGGTCTTATTTCCTGTATAGTGAACTACTTTTGACCAGGGTCTTATTTCCCTATATAGTGAACTTCTTTTGACTATCTGGCCCATAGGGCTCTGGTCGAATGTAGTGCACTATACGTGTATAGGGAAAAGGGTCCCATTTGGGATGCACCCCTACTCAATAATCAAACAGTTATCATCAAGCCAGTTGTTGCTGTGCAGTTGCTGAGAAACCCCAACTGGAGGAATGAGGTCTCCGGTTGAGGACTGCTCAGAAACCCCAACTGGAGGAATGAGGCCCCCGGTCGAGGACTGCTGAGAAACCCCAACTGGAGGAATGAGGCCCCCGATCAAGGACTGCTGAGAAACCCCTACTGGAGGAATGAGGCCCCCGGTCGAGGACTGCTCAGAAACCCTAACTGGAGGAATGAGGCCCCCGGTCGAGGACTGCTCAGAAACCCCAACTGGAGGAATGAGGCCCCCGGTCGAGGACTGCTCAGAAACCCCAACTGGAGGAATGAGGCCCCCAGTCGAGGACTGCTCAGAAACCCCAACTGGAAGAATGAGGCCCTCGGTCGAGGACTGCTCAGAACCCAAACTGAAAGAATGAGGCCCCTGGTCGAGGACTCCTCCTACTCCCTTCCACCTGTAGGGGTCAATACAACTCAACTAATATAATATAATGTTCTCTCCCTTCCACCGTAGGGGTCAATACAACTCAACTAAATATAATACGTTCTCTCCCTTCCACCTGTAGGGGTCAATACAACTCAACTAAATATATAAAATGTTCTCTCCCTTCCACTGTAGGGGTCAATACAACTCAACTAAATATAATATAATATGTTCTCTCCCTTCACCTGTAGGGTCAATACATCTCAACTAAATATAATATGTTCTCTCCCTTCCACCTGTAGGGGTCAATACAACTCAACTAAATATAATATAATATGTTCTCTCCCTTCTACCTGTAGGGGTCAATACAACTCAACTAATATAATATAATATGTTCTCTCCCTTCTACCTGTAGGGGTCAATACAACTCAACTAAATATAATATAATATGTTCTCTCCCTTCAACCAGTAGGGGTCAATACAACTCAACTAAATATAATATAATATGTTCTCTCCCTTCTACCTGTAGGGGTCAATACAACTCAACTAAATATAATATGTTCTCTCCCTTCCACCTGTAGGGGTCAATACAACTCAACTAAATAATATGTTCTCTCCCTTCTACCTGTAGGGGTCAATACAACTCAACTAAATAATATGTTCTCTCCCTTCCACCTGTAGGGGTCAATACAACACAACTAAATATAATATGTTCTCTCCCTTCCACCTGTAGGGGTCAATACAATGCAACTAAATATAATATGTTCTCTCCCTTCCACCTGTAGGGGTCATACAACTCCACTAAATATAATATAATAGGTTCCATATATTTGTAATGCCATACTGTAGGTCAGGATATGTACCTGAATGTATCTCCGACTCGATCCTGAAAGTAAATAAAGTTGTCCTGGCCTATCTTCAGCAGGTCTCCACTGTTAAAGTACAGATCTCCTTTGAATCACGTCTCTCAGTCTCTTCTTCTCTGTCTGCTGGCTGTTACGTGTCCAACAAAAGGAGCGATGTCTGTGATCTTGGACTCCAACAGTCCTGTCTCACCTTCAGGAAGACACACACACCACACACACAACACACACCATAATGTATACCCACACCAACATTCCTGTCTCTTCCTTAGGGAAAGGGTCAAACACCCACGCATGAATAGCATAATGTACATTGAGATATGTGTGATTTTCAGGTCATTATTGTACACCAGAATGTGTCCACAATAACCTCCCTGGTTAAATAAAGGCCAACACTAACACACCTATGAAAGAGCATCTCACCTTTAGGAGCTTCTACACACATTCCGGTAGAGTCTCTGATTGGTTCATCTCTCTCTGTGTCGTATTTAATCAGAGCATAAGGAAACAGCTTCTATAAGAGACAGGAGAGACACCACGATCAGAACATAGTGAAACAGCTTCTATAAGAGAGACAGGAGAAACCCATGATCAGAACATAGTGAAAAAGCTTCTATAGACAGGAGAGACACCACGATCAGAACATAGTGAAACAGCTTCTATAAGAGAGACAGGAGAAACACCATGATCAGAACATAGTGAAACAGCTTCTATAAGAGAGACAGGAGAAACACCATGATCAGAACATAGTGAAACAGCTTCAATAAGAGAGACAGGAGAGACACCATGATCAGAACATAGTGAAACAGCTTCTATAAGAGAGACAGGAGAGACACCATGATCAGAACATAGTGAAACAGCTTCTATAAGAAACAGGAGACACCATGATCAGAACATAGTGAAACAGCTTCTATAAGAAAGACAGGAGACACCATGATCAGAACATAGTGAAACAGCTTCTATAAGAGATAGGAGAGACACCATGATCAGAACATAGTGAAACAGCTTCTATAAGAGATAGGAGAGACACCATGATCAGAACATAGTGAAACAGCTTCTATAAGAGAGACAGAGACCCATGATCAGAACATAGTGAAACAGCTTCTATAAGAAACAGGAGAGACACCATGATCAGAACACAGTGAAACAGCTTCTATAAGAGAGACAGGAGAGACACCATGATCAGAACATAGTAAAACAGCTTCTATAAGAGATAGGAGACACCATGATCAGAACATAGTGAAACAGCTTCTATAAGAGAGACGTAGAGACACCATGATCAGAACATAGTGAAACAGCTTCTATAAGAGACGGGAGAGACACCACGATCAGAACATAGTGAAACGGCTTCTATAAGAGAGACGGGAGAGACACCACGATCAGAACATAGTGAAACAGCTTCTATAAGAGAGACGGGAGAGACACCACGATCAGAACATAGTGAAACAGCTTCTATAAGAAAGACGGGAGAGACACCACGATCAGAACATAGTGAAACAGCTTCAATAAGAGAGACGGGAGAGACACCACGATCAGAACATAGTGAAACAGATTCTATAAGAGAGACAGAGACACCATGATCAGAACATAGTGAAACAGCTTCTACAAGAGAGACAGGAGAGACACCATGATCAGAACATAGTGAAACAGCTTCTATAAGAAACAGGAGAGACACCATGATCAGAACATAGTGAACAGCTTCTATAAGAGAGACAGAGACACCATTATCAGAACATAGTGAAACAGCTTCTATAAGAGATAGGAGAGACACCATAGTGAAACAGCTTCTATAAAGAGACAGGAGAGACACCATGATCAGACCATAGTGAAACAGCTTCTATAAGAGAGACAGGAGAGACACCACGATCAGAACATAGTGAAACAGCTTCTATAAGATAGGAGAGACACCATTATCATAACATAGTGATACAGCTTCTATAAGAGAGACAGGAGGGACACCATCATCAGAACTAGTGAAACAGCTTCTATAGAGAGACATCATGATCAGAACATAGTGATACAGCTTCTATAAGAGAGACAGGAGAGACACCATGATCAGAACATAGTGAAACAGCTTCTATAAGAGAATGGAGACACACCATGATCAGAACATAGTGAAACAGCTTCTATAAGAGAGACACCATGATCAGAACATAGTGAAACAGCTTCTATAAGAGAGACAGGAGAGACACCATGATCAGAACAAAGTGAAACAGCTTCAATAAGAGAGACAGAGACACCATTATCAGAACATAGTGAAACAGCTTCTATAAGAGAGACGGAGAGACACCATGATCAGAACATAGTGAAACAGCTTCTATAAGAGAATGGAGACACACCATGATCAGAACATAGTGAAACAGCTTCTATAAGAGAGACACCATGATCAGAACATAGTGAAACAGCTTCTATAAGAGAGACAGGAGGGATACCATGATCAGAATATAGTGAAACAGCTTCTATAAGAGAAAACCATCATCAGAACATAGTGAAACAGCTTCTATAATAGAGACAGGAGAGACACCATGATCAGAACATAGTGAAACAGCTTCTATAAGAGAGACAGGAGAGACACCACGATCAGAACATAGTGAAACACCTTCTATAAGAGAGACAGGAGAGACACCATGATCAGAACATAGTGAAACAGCTTCTATAAGAGAGACGGGAGAGACCCATGATCAGAACATAGTGAAACAACTTCTATAAGAGAGACAGGAGAAACACCATGATCAGAACATTGTGAAACAGCTTCTATAAGAGAGACAGGAGACACCACGATCAGAACATAGTAAAACAGCTTCTATAAGAGAGACAGGAGAGACACCATGATCAGAACATAGTGAAACAGCTTCTATAGAAGACAAGAGAGACACACCATGATCAGAACATAGTGAAACAGCTTCTATAAGAGAGACAGCAGAGACACCATGATCAGAACATAGTGAAACAGCTTCTATAAGAGAGACAAGAGACACCATGATCAGAACATAGTGAAACAGCTTCTATAAGAGAGACACCATGATCAGAACATAGTGAAACAGCTTCTATAAGAGAGACAGGAGGGACACCATGATCAGAACATAGTGAAACAGCTTCTATAAGAGAGGCAGACACCATGATCAGAACATAGTGAAACAGCTTCTATAAGAGAGACAGGAGAAACATCACTGTGATAAAGACACAGAATTTCAGTTGATGTTCGGACCCCAACCCTGGTAAAATGTCCAATGTAAGAAGTACTACCTTTACCAATTTAATACAAATAAAAGTATCTAGCTATCTGAAGATAAATGTACTAACTGTGAGTCTGGATAAGAGCGTCTTCTAAATGATTCAAATGTCATGTAAATGTAGAGGGAAGCATGATATCAGTCAATATACATTTCAATTCAGTCACTGGAATTAAATGGAATTGTCCCCAACCTTGTTCTTTAGGAGTCAGATCTTCAGGCCCCTTAGTCATAAAGTGTCTCAGAGTAGGAGTGCTGATCTAGGATCCAGTTTAGCCTTTTAGATCATAATGAATAAGGTTTCATGAAGAGGGATCATCACTCTGAGAGGCATTATGAATCCGGGCCCAGGACACAGGGCTGTTCAGGAGTCAGTCCTTACCCGGTGTAGGTAGTTGACTCGTCCGATAGCTCCTATCTTCCCAGTGTAGTTGATCAATCCCACATTGCCCTCAGTTGAAGCATAAAACTCCCTCACATAGATGTTCCCAAAGCGGTTCAGGAATTCCCTCCATATCTCTGCTCTCACACCGTTACCAATGGCCAGTCTGACGTTGTGCTCTCTGTCGTTGTCTCTGCAACGTTGGGAGAAAAACACAAACATTCATATTTTACATTTTTTATTTTTTGTATGTCAAACATGTTATTGTGAAGCTAAAGCTTCCTTTTCCAAGATGGCGTAGCAGTTCAGACGTCCTTTGTCCTCCTCTTGTCGTGTCCCGTGTTATATATATATATATATATATATATATATATATATATATATATATATATATACTGCTCAAAGAAATAAAGGGAACACTAAAATAACACATCCTAGATCTGAATGAATGAAATACTCTTATTAAATACTTGTTTCTTTACATAGTTGAATGTGCTGACAACAAATCATACAAAAATAATCAATGGAAATCCAATTTATCAACCCATGGAGGTCTGGATTTGGAGTCACACTCAAAATTAAAGTGGAAAACCACACTACAGGCTGACCCAACTTTGATGTAATGTCCTTAAAACAAGTCAAATGAGGCTCAGTAGTGTGTGTGGCCTCCACGTGCCTGTATGACCTCCCTACAATGCCTGGGAAAGCTCCGATGAGGTGGCGGATGGTCTCCGGAGGGATCTCCTCCCAGACCTGGACTAAAGCATCCGCCAACTCCTGGACAGTCTGTGGTGCAACGTGGCGTTGGTGGATGGAGCGAGACATGATGTCCCAGATGTGCTCAATTGGATTCAGGTCTGGGGAACGGGCGGGCCAGTCCATAGCATCAATGCATTCCTCTTGCAGGAATTGCTGACACACTCCAGCCACATGAGGTCTAGCATTGTCTTGCATTAGGGGAACCCAGGGCCAACCGCACCAGCATATGGTCTCACAAGGGGTCTGAGGATCTCATCTCGGTACCTAATGGCAGTCAGGCTACCTCTGGCGAGCACATGGAGGGCTGTGCGGCCCCCCAAAGAAATGCCACCCCACACCATGACTGACCCACCGCCAAACCGGTCATGCTGGAGGATGTTGCAGGCAGCAGAACGTTCTCCACGGCGTCTCCAGACTCTGTCACGTCTGTCACATGTGCTGTGTGAACCTGCTTTCATCTGTGAAGAGCACAGGGCGCCAGTGGCGAATTTGCCAATCTTGGTGTTCTCTGGCAAATGCAAAACGTCCTGCACGGTGTTTGGGTTGTAAGCACAACCCCCACCTGTGGACGTCGGGCCCTCATACCACCCTCATGGAGTCTGGTTTCAGACCGTTTGAGCAGACACATGCACATTTGTGGCCTACTGGAGGTCATTTTGCAGGGCTCTGGCAGTGCTCCTCCTTGACAAAGGCGGAGGTAGCGGTCCTGCTACTTGGGTTGTTGCCCTCCTACGGCCTCCTCCACGTCTCCTGATGTACTGGCCTGTCTCCTGGTAGCGCCTCCATGCTCTGGACACTACGCTGACAGACACAGCAAACCTTCTTGCCACAGCTCGCATTGATGTGCCATCCTGGATGAGCTGCACTACCTGAGCCACTTGTGTGGATTGTAGACTCCGTCTCATGCTACCACTAGAGTGAAAGCACCGCCAGCATTCAAAAGTGACCAAAACATCAGCCAGTGTCACAAAATCCTTCGTGCTGTTGAAAGGAGGACCAAGGCGCAGCGGGAATATGGATACTCATATTTTAATTTAAAAAGAAGGAGTAAAGTATCCACTGAAAAAAAATAAAACACAACAGGGACAGTCTTACAGGCATACAAAAACGCAGTGCAAGAACAACCACCCACAACCCCAAAGAAAAACACACACACCTATAGGACTTCCAATCAAAGGCAACTCAACACACTGCCTTCAATTGGAAGTCCCAATCAACAACACAAACATTCCCAACACAAACATGCCACGTCCTGACCCCAAAACTTAAACACTAGCTCCATCTGCTGGTCAGGACGTGACAGCCAGGAAGCATAGGAACTGAGAAGTGGTCTCTGGTCACCACCTGCAGAACCACTCCTTTATTGGGGGTGTCTTGCTAATTGCCTATAATTTCCACCTGTTGTCTATTCCATTTGCACAAGAGCATGTGAAATGTATTGTCAATCAGTGTTGCTTCCTAAGTGGACAGTTTGATTTCACAGAAGTGTGATTGACCTGGAGTTACATTGTGTTATTTAAGTGTTCCCTTTATTTTTTTGAGCAGTGTATTATATATATATATAATATATTTTTTTTTCTTTTTTTTTTTCTTCGCATATCTTTTTACATGTTTTTTTCTAAAAACTCAACCTCAAAACACTCTCCAGCAACCCGCCTAACCAATTTAAAAAAGTATTATTTACCTCATATCTGAAATCCACAACAGAAGCTAGTTCACTGGCTAACGTTGGAGTTCAGCTAGCCACGGTTAGCGGCCCTCAGCTATCCACTAGCTCGAAAAGCTATCGCCAGTTTTTGTACAACGCGACTCAGACCAGAGCATATCGGACCTATTCTCTCTCCATATCCCCGGTTTTCTACCGCAGGCTGGACATTTACACCTGGATCTTGCAGCTAGCTCGCTGCTACCTGAGTGACTATTGGCAACGTCGGTCCCGGAGTTAACATAAATTATTCCGGAGCTAGCCAGCTGAAGAGTTCCATCAGCCACTCCTGGCTATTCCGGAACTAGCCAGCTGAAGAGTTCCATCAGCCTCTCCTGGGCTACAATCACCTATCCGGACCCGTTTTACTGCCGATGCGAAGCCCCATCGGGCCTTCTCGACTGGACCACCGACGTTATCTGCCCGAGGGAGTTATCCAACTGGCCCTCCGTCGTGACGTAACCTGATTGCCCATCTGCGGCCCGCTAATCGTTAGCTGTCTTATCGCTGCTATCTGATAGGTCTATCGGACAATTTTCTTGGGCCACTATAACTAACTATTTTGCCAAATGGACTGGTCCCCCCTACCACATGGAACCCCACTAATCTACCGGAAACGCACGAGGTGGCTAAAAACAGACCTCCCTCCATCTTCTACCAGCTTGCTACCTATCCGCTGATCGGCTAGTTATCTAATTCTCACTGGACCCTTTTGATCACTCTCGGCTAAGCATGCCTCTCCTTAATGTCAATATTAGCCTGTCCATGGCTGTCTGGTTAGTGTTTATTGCTTATTTCACTGTAGAGCCTCTAGCCCTGCTCATTATACCTTATCCAACCTCTCAGTTCCTCCACCCACACAGGCTATGGACATCTTCTGGTTTAATGATGTTTCTAGAAACAATATCTCTCTCAGCATCACTAAATGCCTAGGTTTACCTCCACTGTATTCACATCCTACCATATCATTTGTCTGTACATTATACCTTGAAGCTCTCTATGTTATCGCCCCCAGAAACCTGCTCCTTTTTCTTTCTATTCCGGACATCACAGATGACCAATTCTTATAGCTTTTAGCCGTACCCTTATCCTCATCCTTCTCTTGTTCCTCTGGTGATGTAGAGGTGAATCCAGGCCCTGCAGTGCCTAGCTCCACTCCTACTCCCCAGGCGCTCTCTTTGATGACTTCTGTAACCGTAATAGCCTTGGTTTCATGCATGTTAACATTAGAAGCCTCCTCCCTAAGTTGTTTTATTCACTGCTTTAGCACCACTCTGCCAAACCGGATGTCCTAGCTGTGTCTGAATCCTGGCTTAGGAAGTCCGCCAAAGACTCTGAAATCTTCATCTCTAACTACAACGTTTTCAGACAAGATTAGAATGGCCAAAGGGGGCGGTGTTGCAATCTACTGCAGAGATAGCCCTGCAGAGTTTCTGTCCTACTATCCAGGTCTGTACCCAAACAATTTGAACTTCTACTTTTAAAAATCCATCTCTCTAAAAACAAGTCTCTCACCATTGCCGCCCTGCTATAGACCACCCTCTGCCCCCAGCTGTGCTCTGGACACCATATGTGAACCTGATTGCCCCCCCCATCTATCTCAGACGGCTCGTGCTACTAGGTGACCTAAACTGGGACATGCTTAACACCCCAGCCATCCTACAATCCAAGCTTGATGCCCTCAATCTCACACAAATTATTAATGAACCCCAACAGGTTACCACCCCAAAGCCGTAAACACTGGCACCCTCATAGATATTCATACTTACCACTTGCCCCTCTAAATACACCTCTGCTGTTTTTCAACCAAGATTCAGCGCTCACTGCCTCATTGCCTGCATCCGTAAATGGGTCAGCGGTCAAACGACCTCCACTCATCACTGTCAAACGCTCCCTGAACATTCAGCAAGCAAGCCTTTCTAATCGACCTGGCCCTGGTATCCTGGAAGGATATTGACTCATCCCGTCAGTAGAGGATGCCTGGTTATTTTTTTTTAAATGCCTATCCTCACCATCTTAAATAAGCATGCCCAATTCAAGAAATTTAGAACCAGAAACAGATATAGCCCTTGGTTCTCCCCAGACCTGACTGCCCTTAACCCAACATAAAAACATCCTGTGGCGTTCTGCATTAGCATCGAACAGCCCCCGTGATATGCAACTTTTCAGGAAAGTTAGAAACCAATATACACAGGCAGTTAGAAAAGCCAAGGTTAGCTTTTTCAAGCAGAAATTTGCTTCCTGCAACTCAAACTCAAAAAGTTCTGGGACATTGTATGATTATTATTATTGACTATGATTATTGACTATGATTATTATTATTTGACCATGCTGGTCATTATGAACATTTTAACATCTTGACCATGTTCTGTTATAATATCCACCCGGCACAGCCAGAAGAGGACTGGCCACCCCTCATAGCCTGGTTCCTCTCTAGGTTTCTTCCTAGGTTTTTGGCCTTTCTAGGGAGTTTTTTCCTAGGGAGTTTTCCTAGCCACCGTGCTTCTTTCACATGCATTGCTTGCTGTTTGGGGTTTTAGGCTGGGTTTCTGTACAGCACTTTTAGATATCAGCTTGATGTACGAAGGGCTATATAAATTCATTTGATTTGATTTGTAAAGTCCATGGAGAATAAGAACACCTCCTCCCCACTGCCCACTGCACTGAGGAAAGGAAACTCTGTCACCACCGATAAAACCCACCATAATTGAGAATTTCAATAAGCATTTTTCTACGGCTGGCCATGCTTTCCACCTGGCTTACCCCTACTGCAGTCAACAGCACTGCACCCCCCACAGCTACTCACCCAAGCCTTCCCCATTTCTCCTTCTCCCAAATCCAGTCAGCTGATGTTATGAAAGAGCTGCAAAATCTGGACCCCTACAAATCAGCCGGGCTAGACAATCTGGACCCTTTCTTTCTAAAATTATCTGCCGAAATTATTGCAACCCCTATTACTAGCCTGTTCAACCCTCTCTTTCGTGTCGTCTGATATTCCCATAGATTGGAAAGCAGCTGCAGTCATCCCCCTCTTCAAAGGAGGGACACTCTTTGACCCAAATTGCTACAGACCTATATCCATCCTACCCTGCCGTTCTAAGGTCTTCGAAAGCCAAGGTCACACAAACAGATTACCGACCATTTCGAATCCCACCGCACCTTCTCCGCTATGCAATCTGGTTTCAGAGCTGGTCATGGGTGCACCTCAGCCACGCTCAAGTCCTAAACGATATCGTAACCGCCATCGATAAGAAACAATACTGTGCTGCCGTATTCATTGACCTGGCCAAAGCTTTTTGACTCTGTAAATCACCACATCCTCATCGGCAGACTCAATAGCCTTGGTTTCTTAAATGATTGCATCGCCTGGTTCACCAACTACTCTCTGATAGAGTTCAGTGTGTCAAATCGGAGGGCTGTTGTCCGGACCTCTGGCAGTCTCTATGGGGGTACCACAGGGTTCAATTCTTGGGCCAACTTTTTCTCTGTATACATCAATGATGTCGCTCTTGCTGCTGGTGAGTCTCTGATCCACCTCTACGCAGACGACACCATTCTGTATCCTTCTGGCCCTTCTTTGGACACTGTGTTAACAACCCTCCAGACGAACTTCAATGCCATACAACTCTCCTTCCGTGGCCTCCAACTGCTCCTAAATACAAGTAAAACTAAATGCATACTTTTCAACCGATCGCTGCCTGCACCTGCCCGCCTGTCCAGCATCGCTACTCTGTACGGTTCTGACTTTGAATATGTGGACAACTACAAATACCTAGGTGTCTGGTTAGACTGTAAACTCTCCTTCTAGACTCACATCAAACATCTCCAATCCAAAGTTAAATCTAGAATTGGCTTCCTATTTCGCAACAAAGCATCCTTCACTCATGCTGCCAAACATACCCTCATAAACTTACCATCCTACCGATCCTCGATTTCGGCGATGTCATTTTCAAAATGGCCTCCAATACCCTACTCAACAACTGGATGCAGCCTATCACAGTGCCATCCGTTTTGTCAACAAAGCCCCATATACTACCCATCATGCGACCTGTACGCTCTCGTTGGCTGGCCTATTCGCTTCATAATCGTCGCTAAACCCACTGGCTCCAGGTCATCTACAAGACCCTGCTATGTAAATTCCCCCCTTATCTCTGCTCACTGGTCACCATGCAGCACCCACCTGTAGCATGCGCTCCAGCAGGTATATCTCTCTGGTCACCTCCAAAGCCGAATTCCTCCTTTGGCCGCCTCTCTTCCAGTTCTCTGCTGCCAATGACTGGAACGAACTACAAAAATCTCTGAAACTGGAAACACTAGCTTTAAGCACCAGCTGTCAGAGCAGCTCACAGATCACTGCACCTGTACTAGCCCATCTATAATTTAGCCCAAACAACTACCCCTTCCCCTACTGTATTTATTTATTTTATTTTGCTCCTTTGCACCCCATTATTTATTCGCACTATCTTCTACTACAAATCTACCATTCCTGTCACGTCCTGACCAGCAGGGGCCATATTGCTTAGTCTAGGTCAGGGATGTGGCAGGTGGTTTGTGTTTGTTTAATGTTGGATGATTGGGACTTCCAATTGGAAGGCAGGTGTGTATAGTTGCCTTTGATTGGAAGTCCTATATAGGTGTGATGTGTTTTGTCTTTGGGGTTGTGGGGAATTGTTGTGAGCACTGCTGTGTTTGGTATAGCCTGCCACACCGTCACATTGTGAGTACCGTTCATTGTTTTGTTATTGGTTTTCAGTGGATGCTCTACTCCTTTTGTTTTCAACATTAAAAACATGAGTATCCACACTTCCGCTGCGCCTTGGTCCTCTTTCACTGAAGACAATTGTGACAATTCCAGTGTTTTATTTGCTATATTGTATGTACAGTGGGGGGAAAAAATTATTTGATCCCCTGCTGATATTGTCCGTTTGCCCACTTACAAAGAAATGATCAGTCTCTAATTTTAATGGTAGGTTTATTTGAACAGTGAGTGACAGAATAACAACAACAAAATCCAGAAAAATGCATGTCAAAAATGTTAAAAGGATTTGCATTTTAATGAGGGAAATAAGTATTTGACCCCTCTGCAAAACATGACTTAGTACTTGGTGGCAAAACCCTTGTTGGCAATAACAGAGGTCAGACGTTTCTTGTAGTTGGTCACCAGGTTTGCACACATCTCAGGAGGGATTTTGTCCCACTCCTCTTTGCAGATCTTCTCCAAGTCATTAATGTTTCGAGGCTGACGTTTGGCAACTCCAACCTTCAGCTCCCTCCACAGATTTTCTATGGGATTAAGGTCTGGAGACTGGCTAGGCCACTCAAGGACCTTAATGTGCTTCTTCTTGAGCCACTCCTTTGTTGCCTTGGCCGTGTGTTTAGGTCATTGTCATGCTGGAATGCCCATCCACAACCCATTTTCAATACCCTGGCTGAGGGAAGGAGGTTCTCACCCAAGATTTGACAGTACATGGCCCCGTCAAATGATGCGGTGAAGTTGTCCTGTCCCCTTAGCAGAAAAACACCCCCAAAGCATAATGTTTGACGGTGGAGATGGTGTTGTTGGGGTCATAGGCAGCATTCCTCCTCATCCAAACACGGCGAGGTTGAGTTGATGCTAAAGAGCTCCATTTTGGTCTCATCTGACCACAACACTTTCACCAGTTGTCCTCTGAATCATTAAGATGTTCATTGGCAAACTTCAGACGGGCATGTATATGTATTCTTGAGCAGGGGGACCTTGCGGGCGCTGCAGGATTTAAGTCCTTCACGGTGTAGTGTGTTACCAATTGTTTTCTTGGTGACTATGGTCCCAGCTGCCTTGAGATCATTGACAAGATCCTCCCGTGTAGTTCTGGGCTGATTCTTCACCGTTCTCATGATCATTGCAACTCCACGAGGTGAGATCTTGCATGGAGCCCCAGGCCGAGGGATATTGACAGTTCTTTGTGTTATTTCCATTTGCGAATAATCGCACCAAATGTTGTCACCTTCTCACCAAGCTGCTTGGCGATGGTCTTGTAGCCCATTCCAGCCTTGCGTAGGTCTACAATCTAGTCCCTGATATCCTTGGAGAGCTCTTTGGTCTTCGCCATGGTAGAGAGTTTGGAATCTGATTGCTTCTGTGGACAGGTGTCCTTTTTACAGGTAACAAGCTGCGGTTAGGAGCAACTCCCTTTAAGAGTGTGCTCCTAATTTCAGCTCGTTACCTGTATAAAAGACACCTGGGAGCCAGAAATCTTTCTGATTGAGAGGGGTCAAAGACTTATTTCCCTCATTAAAATGCAAATTAATTTATAACATTTTTGACATGCATTTTTTCTGGATATTTTTGTTGTTATTCTGTCTCTCACTGTTCAAATAAACATACCATTAAAATTACAGACTTATCCTTTCTTTATCAGTGGGAAAACGTACAAAATCAGCAGGGGATCAAATACTTTTTCACCCCCACTGTACTTTGCCACCATTGTCTTTTTTGCCTTTACCTCCCTTATCTCACCTCATTTCCTCACATTGTATATAGACTTATTTTTCACTGTATCATTGACTGTATGTTTGTTTTACTCCATGTGTAACTCTGTGTTGTTGTATGTTGTCGAACTGCTTTGCTTTATCTTGGCCAGGTCGCAATTGTAAATGAGAACTTGTTCTCAACTTGCCTTAAATAAAGGTGAAATAAATAAAATAAAATAAAAAGACAAATGTATACATTGGGTGAACAATAATGATTTGCTAATTAAAATTTTAATTTGAACAGTGATATAGTGTATTACCATTAGAGACAGGAGTCTGTACAGTCATATAGTGTATTAACATTAGAGACAGGAGTCTGTACAGACCTCTAAAAGATCCTGATGGTTTGAGTTCCAGGCAGTAAAACAGACATTTTAAAAACAACTCAAATGGATATCATGTAACCTCAGTATGACCTTGCCATCACAAATTGTTTTCAGAATGAAAATCAAAACCTTAAAGTACCAATATCTTTGCCTGGCTTCCCAAACGCCTTGCATTGGCCAAACGCTATGCACGCCCACGGACGTTAGTTTCTTCTCTGCAATGAGTCTGGATCTGAGTTCCTCCCTGTCAATTTCTAGAACGCAAACACATTCTAAACTTTCTGATTGGTCCCAGAAAACAATGGGTTGGGCCAGAGCCAGAACACAAGTGGTTAACTTCTTTGGGCTAGGGGGCAGTATTTTGACATCTGGATGAAAAGCGTGCCCAAAGTAAACTGCCTGCTACTCAGGCCCAGAAGCTAGGATATGCATATAATTAGTAGATTTGGATAGAAAACACTCTGAAGTTTCTAAAACTGTTAGAATAATGTATGTGAGTATAACAGAACTGATTTGGCAGGCGAAGCCCGAGCACAATTCGAGGTCATTGTGTTTTCCAATTATTTTCTATGGGAAGCCCTATTTATGAGGAACCTGGTTGTAGTTCCTATGGCTTCCACTAGATGTCAACAGTCTTTAGAAATTGTTCGATGTTTTTATTTTGAGAAATTAAGAAGTATGGCTGTTCTTTGTAAGTGTCACTCCAGGTGGACTCTACTGTTTCGGTGCGCGTGAACTGGAACGCGCTTCACGTTGTTTTTATCCGGTATTGGAAACAGTTTATTCCGTCTTCAATTTTATCGATTATTTACATTTTAGGATACCTGAGGTTGGATTAGGAACGTTGTTTGAAATGTTTGGACCAAGTTTACAGGTAACTTATTAGATACTTTGTAGTCATGTTGGGCGAGTTGGAACCGGTGTATTTCTGAATCAAACGCGCCAAATAAATGGACATTTTGGGGATATAAAGAAGGAATTTATCGAACAAAACGACCAGTCGTTGTGTCAATGAGACATTTGGGATTGCAAAAGAAGGAGATCTTCAAAGGTAAGGCATTTATTATATGGCTATTTCTGAGTTTTGTGTCACACCAGCCTGGTTGAAAAAATATTTTAATGTGTTTGAATATTGATATTCCTGTAGTTTGAATTTGGCGCGCTGCCATTTCACTGGATGTTGTCAAATCGATCCCGCTAAAGGGATTGGCGCGTGCCTGTTTTCTGTGTCTGTTTTCCTTGCCTGATGCTGTTTTCCTCTCCGCTACAGTTCTGCCCGCCTCTGACTCTGTCCCTGTCTCCAGTCCCACGTCTCGTCATCCTGCTCCTCTGTCCTGGATTCCCCACTCTGCTACTCCCTTGGATTCCCCTCCGGACTTGCTTACCCTGTCCCAACCCCTCTCGCTCCAGTCTCAGCCTCCTCACCTGGTTTCCTGCAACCCGCCCGAGCTTCCCCTGACCTGCACTCCATCTTCCTCGTGTTTCTATAAATACTTTGGTTACTTCATCCCAGTCTCCTGTCTGAGTCTGCTCTTGGGTTCCCCTATTCCACTCCGTGTAACAATATCTAGGTACAGTACATTCAGTTCCAAAAGCCATTTGGAAAAAACTGAAAAGAAAACTAACATTGTAAGCTAACATTATATTAGGTTCTATAACATTCTAAACTAACATTCTAACCTAATGTTTTAACCTAACGTTCTATAACATTCTAACCTAACATTCTATAACATTTTAACCTAACATTCTATAACATTCTAACCTAACATTCTATAACATTCTAACCTAACATTCTATAACATTTGAACCTAACATTCTATAACATTCTGACCTAACATTCTATAACATTCTGACCTAACATTCTATAACATTCTGGCCTAACATTCTATAACATTCTAACCTAACGTTCTATAACATTCTAACCTAACGTTCTATAACATTCTAACCAAACGTTCTATAACATTCTAACCAAATGTTCTATGACATTCTAACCTAACGTTCTATAACATTCTAACCTAACATTCTATAACATTCTAACCTAACATTCTATTACATTCTAACCTAACATTCTAACCTAAGTTCTATAACATTCTAACCTAACGTTCTATAACATTCTAACCTAACGTTCTATAACATTCTAACCTAACATTCTAACCTAACGTTCTGTAACATTCTAGCCTAACGTTCTATAACATTCTAGCCTAACGTTCTATAACATTCTAACCTAACATTCTATAACATTCTAACCTAACGTTCTATAACATTCTGACCTAACGTTCTATAACATTCTGACCTAACATTCTACAACATTCTAACCTAACATTATTTTGAATCCCAATAAATGGTTTGAAAATATGACCCGCCATACGTGATTACATTCCCCTTCCCTGACTAAGAGATATGGTTTCCCAGCCTAAGCCTCAGCCTCAGCCCCCAGCCCCAGCCCCAGCCCCCAGCCTACCACTGACTGTCATTACACATGGTTGAGTTCCTAAGTAAAGGCCACTAGCTATTCTGAGAGGACCACCAGATCAGAACCACGAGGGGTGCGTCCTAAATGGCAACCTATTCCCTTTATACTCTAGTCCACTACTGTTGCTCTGGTGACACTATAGAGGGAATAGGTTGCCATTTGATATGTAGCTGTAGACCATTAGGCTGTGGGAGGGTCACATGGTGTGTCTGTACGTGGAGAGGGGTTCACTTACAATGGTGGGAACACAGAATGTTTACACTGCTATCCAGGCCACGCCTTTGAGGGCCCTGAAATATGACGGCCATAAAAAGTAAGGGGACGTGGATGACGTGCAAACCAATATTTAATTTCTGAATTGGTTACAATTAGTTTAGGGTTAAGGTTAAGGGTAGGGTAGGGCTCGTTGGGGGGTCAACGGGATGCTAGTCAGAAAAGTCTTATAAAAGTCTCTCCACATGAATTCTGGGGAAAGGCTCCTTTCAGGAGATTTGGTGTTGAGAAGAAGACAGAACTGTCTGCATGTAACCTAGTCCAGAACTGTCTGTATGTAGCCTAGTCCAGAACTGTCTGCATGTAGCCTAGTCCAGAACTGTCTGCATGTAGCCTAGTCCAGAACTGTCTGCATGTAGCCTAGTCCAGAACTGCCTGCATGTAGCCTAGTCCAGAAAATAAAAGGTGATAGCATCTTCCATAAAATGGCATCTCCCAACTGCCTGCATATTTTTACCTCCAAAAAGAGGTAGATGAGAAACGTCTTCTACCATAATATCCAGATTGAAACCTAACCTATCAATGACATTTTCAACTCGATCAATTGTCTGGATTCAATCCAACTCAATTGAAAATATCACTTTAGAACTTTCCAGGTCAGTGACATTGATAACAGTACGGTGACACTGGGAATCCTAATGATTCTATTTCTGACGCTACAGCTGTGGCCGGGTTGTAAACAACCTCGCTGGAGAGATTTGGAAGTGGCTGAGAGGGTCTCGGTCTGATTGGACACACAGAGGGAGAAGTTCGCGCCACAAAGCCTGGGCATAAACCACACCTGGCTTCAAGTAGTATTTGGAATCTTTTGAATAGTTTAGATGTGCTTGATTGAACATGCCTGATGCAATGGAACCAATGGAACCAATGGAACCAAGTCCAACAAGTCCAAACCCCATCCATCAACCTGTCCAGGAACGCTAAGTCAGAAAATACTGACTCAAAGTATTTGAACATTTCAAATAGTATTTGAACATGCAGAAAAAGCTCTCTGTGGCACCCTGCCTCTGGTGTAACCTAACCCATCTGTCTGAATACTGGGAAGAAGATCACTTGACTTGAACAATCTGGATTCCACTATTCTGTTAACGCTAGTCTGTGACACTAGTCTGTGACACTAGTCTGTGACACTAGTCTGTAACACTAGTCTGTGACACTAGTCTGTGACACTAGTCTGTGACACTAGTCTGTAATGCCAGTCTGTGACACAAATCTGTAACACTAGTCTGTGACACTAGTCTGTGACACTAGTCTGTGACACTAGTCTTTAATGCCAGTCTGTGACACTAATCTGTAACACTAGTCTGTGACACTAGTCTGTGACACTAGTCTGTAATGCCAGTCTGTGACACTAGTCTGTAACACTAGTCTGTGACACTAGTCTGTAACACTAGTCTGTGACACTAGTCTGTGACACTAGTCTGTGACACTAGTCTGTAACACTAGTCTGTGACACTAGTCTGTAAAACGAGTCTGTGACACTAGTCTGTGACACTAGTCTGTAATGCCAGTCTGTGACACTAGTCTGTGACACTAGTCTGTGACACTAGTCTGTGACACTAGTCTGTAACACTAGTCTGTGACACTAGTCTGTGACACTAGTCTGTAATGCCAGTCTGTGACACTAGTCTGTAATGCCAGTCTGTGACACTAGTCTGTGACACTAGTCTGTGACACTAGTCTGTAATGCCAGTCTGTGACACTAGTCTGTGACACTAGTCTGTAACACTAGTCTGTAACACTAGTCTGTGACACTAGTCTGTGACACTAGTCTGTGACACTAGTCTGTAATGCCAGTCTGTAACACTAGTCTGTAACACGAGTCTGTAAAATGAGTCTGTAACTATAGTCTGTGACACTAGTCTGTGACACTAGTCTGTGACACTAGTCTGCAACTGTAGTCTGTGACACTAGTCTAACATGTGGGTTCACCATAGCTCAGTGGGTTAGAGCATGGAAGATGCCGGAAACACCAGAGATGTGGGGTTTGATTACAGCATGGCACCCGCATTGAAACACCAGAGATTTGAGAACTGATTCCAGCATGGCCCCTGCATGGAAAACACCAGAGATGTGAGAACTGATTCCAGCATGGCCCCTGCATGGAAAACACCAGAGATTTGAGAACTGATTCCAGCATGGCCCCTGCATGGAAAACACCAGAGATTTGAGAACTGATTCCAGCATGGCCCCTGCATGGAAAACACCAGAGATGTGAGAATTGATTCCAGCATGGCCCCTGCATGGAAAACACCAGAGATGTGAGAATTGATTCCAGCATGGCCCCCGCATGGAAAACACCAGAGATGTGGGGTTTGATTCCAGCATGGCCCCTGCATGGAAAACACCAGAGATGTGGGAATTGATTCCAGCATGGCCCCCGCATGGAAAACACCAGAGATGTGGGGTTTGATTCCAACATGGCCCCAGCATGGAAAACACCAGAGATGTGAGAATTGTTTTCGCTACAGGATTAAATATCCCTTCAATTAGTACCTCTGCTCTGCTCTGAGGTCAAACAGAGGAGTGAAATTAACTATAGCCCACTTGGAGAACTCAGGAAACCGGTCTCACTAAGAGAATTGGCATCTCAGATGGCACCCTATTCCCTACATAGTGCATGGGTCTTGGTCAAAAGTAGTGCACTATAAAGGGAAAAGGGTGCCAGTTGGTACGGAGGAGAAAAGGAAGAAGGGACAGACTAACCCATTTGCTGTTTAGTTTTTTCTGCCCAGTGGCTTTGGCTGTGTTCAGACTACCGGGTTTACGTTCACAAAGACCTCTTTCATTTGATTTCCCATTGGGGGGAGGAGGGGAGTAAATGGCTAAGTAAAGGCTTCAACTAGAAAGGCCAAACCACATTATTCCCCCCTACCTACTACCTGAAAATTAACCCCTACCCACCTACTACCTCAATATTAACCCCTACCCACCTACTACCTCAATATTAACCCCTACCCACCTACTACCTCAATATCACCCCAACCCACCTACTACCTCAATATTAACCCCTACCCACCTACTACCTCAATATTAACCCCTACCCACCTACTACCTCAATATTAACCCCTACCCACCTACTACCTCAATATAACCCCTACCCACCTACTACCTCAATATTAACCCCTACCCACCTACTACCTCAAAACTAACCCCCAACCTACCTACTACCTCAATATTAACCCCATACCCACCTACTACCTCAATATAACCCCTACCCACCTACTACCTTAATATTAACCCCCTACCCACCTACTACCTCAATATTAACCTCTACCCACCTACTACCTCAATATCACCCCAACCCACCTACTACCTCAATATTAACCCCTACCCACCTACTACCTCAATATTAACCCCTACCCACCTACTACCTCAATATTACCCCCAACCCACCTACTACCTCAATATTAACCCCTACCCACCTACTACCTCAATATTACCCCCTACCCACCTACTACCTCAATATTACCCCAACCCACCTACTACCTCAATATTACCCCCTACCCACCTACTACCTCAATATCACCCCAACCCACCTACTACCTCAATATCACCCCAACCCACCTACTACCTCAATATTAACCCCTACCCACCTACTACCTCAAAATTAACCCCTACCCACCTACTACCTTAATATTAACCCCCTACCCACTTACTACCTCAATATTAACCCCATACCCACCTACTACCTCGATTTTAACCCCAACCCACCTACTACCTCAATATTAAGCCACAACCCACCTACTACCTCAATATTTCCCCCAACCCACCTACTACCTCAATATTAACCCCTACCCACCTACTACCTCAATATTACCCCAACCCACCTACTACCTCAATATTACCCCCTACCCACCTACTACCTCAATATTAAGTCCCTACCCACCTACTACCTCAATATTTAACCCATACCCACTTACTAGCTCAATATTACCCCATACCCACCTACTACCTCAATATTAAACCTGCCCACTTACTACCTCAATATTACCCCATACCCACATACTACCTCAATATTAACCCCTACCCACCTACTACCTCAATATTAAACCCTACCCACCTACTACCTCAATATTAACCCCTACCCACCTACTACCTCAATATTACCCCTAACCCACCAACTACCTCAATATTAACCCCATAACCATCTACTACCTCAATATTAACCCCATACCGCCTTTAATCAGTCTTATGTAGCAACATTTTACATTGGATAAAAGCAGAGACACAGAGCTACAAAATTGTATATCATACACTGCATTAGATGAACAATGGCAAAGTAATTCTGCTTTGAACGTTGATAAAACTGTAACCTCACTTTTGAGAAAATGGCCTTTGAATGTTTTGGTACCTACTGGAGAGCTCTTCTTTGTCTACACCCATTCAGTATCGCTCACACCCTCTTAAGCTTTAGCTCCACCAATCTCTTTAAGGGTTGATCCGAGCGTTCTGTCCTAACAACAGCAGTCAAGCACACAAGCCAACTGGCTAACAGTTGTCGCAGTATTAAAATGGATGCTTGCAAAGTGCAGGTAGCTTACCAACCAGGTTCAATGTTAGCTAGCTAACATTAGGCTATAACAAGCAATAATAAGATACATGATTCCATATGTGTTATTTTATAGTTTTGATGTCTTCACTATTATTCTACAATGTAGAAAATAGTAAAAATAAAGAAAAACACTTGAATGAGTAGGTGTCCAAATTTTTGACTGGTACTGTACGTCATGATCATATGATATCTGAGTGAGAGTGACTAACAAAATAAATGCTGGCCCAATGGAGGTCAGGGCCCCTGGGCACGTGCCTTGTGTGCCCGGTCAATAATTCAGCCCATGTTTCTACAAGGTTTAGATAACTGGCAATCTGTAAAATGTTAGCTGACATGGCTAACTGATTGACTGTCAGTAACTGACATAACAAGAGGAAAACTGCTGATGCACAACCACATTTAAAAAATGCACATTGTGTATTCTACTATGCTATCTCTCAACAGTAAGTTGAGACGCCGACTGACCCCGACGGTTAGCACGTAGTCTGCGTATAGGCAGAGGCTGCTCTGCCTGAGATAAAATGAAAGTTAGCAGATGGCTCCTGGCTGACAGGACGCTTTTTGTCACTTAGAAGCCTTCCTGCTGATCCCTAATCAGATTGACACCACAACAGGACAGTAAAGAATGTAGGTTACAGTCAGTGAGTCAGGTTGTGGGGTTGGAAGGGCTAATTTACAAGACTAAGACCCTTTACCTTATTCACAGTACACCAGGGTCATGTTAATTCTAATGACCCAGGTGCCACACACACACACACACACACACACACACAGCATAGCAGGCTGCAGGAGGGAGCAGAGTTAGCCTGCTTTCAGACTCCTCATATTAACTGGATCTAGGATATCCTCGTGGTGATTGAGCTAATGCTCTCAGAGCGGGATTTCCAGATGGGCATGCAGGGCACGTGCCCCAGGGCCCCGAGCCTATCTTTGGGTGGGGCCCAAGGTAGCATGTGATAGAAAAATGGGTAGAATAGCAGGAAATAAGCTTTAAAACAGCAAAATCTTCTCTCAGCATCATGACAAAATGTGAACAAAAGCATGATATGAGCAAAAAAACAGCAATTCCCCCCCACCCCTAACAGATATGGAATCATGTAGTAACCAAATAAGTGTTAAACAAATCAAAATATATTTTAGATTTGAGATTCTTCAAAGTAGCCACCCTTTGCCTTGATGATAGCTTTGCACACTCTTGGCATTCTCTCAACCAGCTTCACCTGGAATGGTCTTCCTGTCTGGGTTGGCGCCCCCCCTTGGTTTGTGCCATGGCGGAGATTTTTGTGGGCTATACTCGGCCTTGTCTTCGGACGGTAAGTTGGTGGTTGTAGACATCCCTCTAGTGGTGTGGGGGCTGTGCTTTGGCAAAGTGGGTTGGGTTATATCCTGCCTGTTTGGCCCTGTCCGGGGGTATCATCGGATGGGGCCACAGTGTCTTCTGATCCCTCCTGTCTCAGCCTCCAGTATTTATGCTGCAGTAGTTTATGTGTCGGGGGGCTAGGGTCAGTCTGTTACATCTGGAGTATTCTCTTGTCTTATCCGGTGTCCTGTGGGAATTTAAATATGCTCTCTCTAATTCTCTCTTTCTCTCTTTCTTTCTTTCTCTCGGAGGACCTGAGCCCTAGGACCATGCCTCGGGACTACCTGGCATGATGACTCCTTGCTGTCCCCAGTCCACCTGGCCATGCTGCTGCTCCAGTTTCAACTGTTCTGCCTGCGGCTACGGAACCCTGACCTGTTCACCGGACGTGCTTGTTGCACCCTCGATAACTACTATGATTATTATTATTTGACCATGCTGGTCATTTATGAACATTTTAACATCTTGACCATGTTCTGTTATAATATCCACCCGGCACAGCCAGAAGAGGACTGGCCACCCCTCATAGCCTGGTTCCTCTCTAGGTTTCTTCCTAGGTTTTTGGCCTTTCTAGGGAGTTTTTCCTAGGGAGTTTTTCCTAGCCACCGTGCTTCTTTCACATGGATTGCTTGCTGTTTGGGGTTTTAGGCTGTGTTTCTGTACAGCACTTTGAGATTTCAGCTGATATACGAAGGGCTATATAAATACATTTGATTTGATTTGATTTGAATGCTTTTCCAACAGTCTTGAAGGAGTTCCCACATATGCTGGGCACTTGTTGACTGCTTTTCCTTCACTCTGCAGTCCAACTCATCCCAACCTGTCTCAATTGAGTTGAGGTGGGGTGATTGTGGAGTCCAGGTCATCTGATGCAGCACTGCATCACTCTCCTTCTTGGTCAAATAGCCACACAGTAGTCTGCCTCCACATGCACTGCTTGGATACCTATCAATACAATCTTGCACTTTGACAGGGGATTCGATCTAGCAACCTTTCGGTTACTGACCCAACCACTAGGCATCCTGCCACCCCAGTGAACACTGAACAACAACACATGGATCAATGATTAATGGCACTTTTGAACGCAGGCCAATTTACAGCTTTAGTCTTTAGACCGCCAGTACGTGTGTGTGTGTGTGTGTGTGTGTGTGTGTGTGTGTGTGTGTGTGTGTGTGTGTATATATATACTGTATATATGCCAGTTGCCACATCCTATTGTTACATTAACCTGTCTGGGCTAGGGGGCAGTATTTTCACGGCTGGATGAAAAACGTACCCAATTTAAACAGGTTACTACTTTGGCCCAGAAACTAGAATATGCATATTATTAGTAGATTTGGATAGAAAACACTCTGAAGTAGTTTCTAAAACTGTTTGAATGGTGTCTGTGAGTATAACAGAACTCATATGGCAGGCAAAAACCTGAGAAAAATCCAAGCAGGAAGTGGAAAGTCTGAGAATTGTAGTTCTTCTTTTGATTCTCTATCGAAACTACAGTGTCTGTGGGGGACGTTGCACTTCCTAAGGCTTCCATTGGCTGTCAACAGCCTTCAGAAAGTGGTTTGAGCATTCTCCTGTCACTGGGCAGATAATAGGAGCTCAGTTTCTGAGTGGACTGCCTGGCAACAAAGTGATTGGATATGCTCAGTCACGCGAGCGCACTGTTCCTTCTTTTTCTTCTTGAATGAATATGCTATTGTCCGGTTGGAATATTATCGCAATTTTACATTAAAAATACCATAAAGATTGATTTTAAACAGCGTTTGACATGCTTCTAAGTACGGTAATGGAACATTTAGACTTTTCGTCTCTGGTTCCGCGCTCGAGCGTTATGCCTTTGGATAAGTGATCTGTACGCACGAACAAAACGGAGGTATTTGTACATAAATATGGATTATTTCGAACAGAAACAACATTTCTTGTGGAAGTAGCAGTCCTGGGAGTGCATTCTGACGAAGATCAGCAAAGGTAAGATAATATTTCTAATATTAATTCTGAGTTTAGGTTGCCCCGAACTGGGCGGGTGTCTGAATAGCTTGCCGTGATGGCTGAGCTCTGTACTCAGAATATTGAAAAATGTGCTTTCTCCGTAAAGCTATTTTAAAATCTGACAGCGGTTGCATCCAGGAGTAGTCTATCTATAACTCTTTAAATAATTGTTATATATTTTGACAACATTTATGATGAGTGTTTTGTAAATTGATGTGCATATTCACCGGCCGTTTGGGTGGGAATACATTTTCTGAACATCATGCGCCAATGTAAAATGCTGTTTTTGGATATAAATATGAACTTTATCGAACAAAACATGCATGTATTGTGTAACATAATGTCATAGCAGTGTCATCTGATGAAGATCGTCAAAGGTTAGTGCTTCATTTAGCTGTGTTTTGGGTTTTATTGACACATGTCCTTGCTTGGAAAATGGCTGTGTGATTATTTTTGTCTATGTACTCTCCTAACATAATCTAATGTTTTGCTTTCGCTGTAAAGCCTTTTTGAAATTGGACAATGTGGTTACATCAAGGAGGCTTCCCTGTGGCTCTGTTGGTAGAGCATGGTGTTTGCAACGCCAGCATGGTGTGTGCAACGCCAGGGTTGTGGGTTTGATTCCCACGGGGGGCCAGTACAAAAAAAAATAAAGAATGCATGAAATGTATGCATTCACTACTGTAAGGTGCTCTGGATAAGAGTGTCTGCTAAATGACTCAAATGTAATCTAAAATGAGAAGTTTATCTTTAAAATGGTGTGAAATAGTTGTTCGTTTGAGAAAGTTGATTTATGACATTTTGTTGTTTTTGAATTTGCTGCCCTGATATTTCACTGGCTGTGTCCCGCAGGTGGGACCGTAGCCCATAGAAGTTAAGAAGGCCATAGGAAACAGTGAAAGGAGTTCCAACCTTCCTCCCCCTGCTCTCCCCTCTCCTCTAGCTCTTCCCTCTCCTCCAGCTCCCTCCTCTAGCTCTCCCCTCTCTTCTAGCTCTCCCCTCTCTTCTAGCTCTCCCCTCTCTTCTAGCTCTCCCCTCTCCTCTCTAGCTCTCCTCTCTCTCCTCTAGCTCTCCCCTATCTCCTCTAGCTCTCCCCCCTCTCCTCTATCTCTCCCATCTCTCCTCCAGCTCTCCCCTCTCTCCTCCAGCTCTCCCGCTCTCCTCCAGCTCTCCCCTCTCTCCTCCAGCTCTCCCGCTCTCCTCCAGCTCTCCCCTCTCTCCTCCAGCTCTTCCCTCTCTCCTCCAGCTCTCCCCACTCTCCTCCAGCTCTCCCCTCTCTTCTAGCTCTCCCCTCTCCTCCAGCTCTCCCCTCTCTTCTAGCGCTCCCCTCTCTTCTAGCTCTCCCCTCTCTTCTAGCTCTCCTCTAGCTCTCCCCTCTCTTCTAGCTCTCCCTATCCTCCAGCTCTCTCTTCTAGCTCTCCTCTAGCTCTCCCCTCTCTTTTAGCTCTCCCCTCTCTCCCCGCTCTCCTCCAGCTCTCCCCTATCTTCTAGCTCTCCCCTCTACTCCAGCTCTCCCTTCTCTTCTAGCTCTCCCCTCTCTTCTAGCTCTCCCCTCTCTTCTAGCTCTCCCCGCTGTCCTCCAGCTCTCCCCCTCTTCTAGCTCTCCCCTCTCCCCCAGCTCTCCCCTCTCTTCTAGCTCTCCCCTCTCCCCCAGCTCTCTCTTCTAGCTCTCCTCTAGCTCTCCCCGCTCTCCTCCAACTCTCCCCTCTCTTCTAGCTCTCCCCTTTCCTTCAGCTCTCCCCTCTCTTCTAGCTCTCCCGTCTCCTACAGCTCTCCCCTCCTTTCTAGCTCTCCCCTCTCTTCTAGCTCTCCCCTATCCTCCAGCTCTCTCTTCTAGCTCTCCTCTAGCTCTCCCCTCTCTCCCGCTCTCCTCCAGCTCTCCCCCTCTTCCAGCTCTCCCCTCTCTTTTAGCTCTCCCCTATCCCCCAGCTCTCTCTTCTAGCTCTCCTCTAGCTCTCCCCTCTCTTCTAGCTATCCCGTCTCTCCCCGCTCTCCTCCAGCTCTCCCCTCTCTTCTAGCTCTTCCCTCTCTTCTAGCTCTCCCCTATCCTCCAGCTCTCTCTTCTAGCTCTCCTCTAGCTCTCCCCTCTCTTCTAGCTCTCCCCTCTCCTCCAGCTCTCCCCTCTCTTCTAGCGCTCCCCTCTCTTCTAGCTCTCCCCTCTCCTCCAGCTCTCCCCTCTCTTCTAGCGCTCCCCTCTCTTCTAGCTCTCCCCTCTCTTCTAGCTCTCCTCTAGCTCTCCCCTCTCTTCTAGCTCTCCCTATCCTCCACCTCTCTCTTCTAGCTCTCCTCTAGCTCTCCCCTCTCTTTTAGCTCTCCCCTCTCTCCCCGCTCTCCTCCAGCTCTCCCCTATCTTCTAGCTTTCCCCTCTACTCCAGCTCTCCCCTCTCTTCTAGCTCTCCCCTCTCTTCTAGCTCTCCCCGCTGTCCTCCAGCTCTCCCCTCTCTTCTAGCTCTCCCCTCTCCCCTAGCTCTCTCTTCTAGCTCTCCTCTAGCTCTCCCCGCTCTCCTCCAACTCTCCCCTCTCTTCTAGCTCTCCCCTTTCCTTCAGCTCTCCCCTCTCTTCTAGCTATCCCGTCTCTCCCGCTCTCCTCCAGCTCTCCCCTCTCTTCTAGCTCTTCCCTCTCTTCTAGCTCTCCCCTATCCTCCAGCTCTCTCTTCTAGCTCTCCTCTAGCTCTCCCCTCTCTTCTAGCTCTCCCCTCTCCTCCAGCTCTCCCCTCTCTTCTAGCGCTCCCCTCTCTTCTAGCTCTCTTCTAGCTCTCCCCTCTCCTCCAGCTCTCCCCTCTCCTCCAGCTCTCCCCTCTCCTCCAGCTCTCCCCTCTCTTCTAGCTCTCCCCTCTCTTCTAGCTTTCCCCGCACTCCTCCAGCTCTCCCCTCTCTTCTAGCTCTCCCCTCTCTTCTAGCTCTCCCCTCTCCTCGAGCTCTTACCTCACTTTTAGCTCTCTCCTCTCTTCTATCTCTCCCCTCTCTTCTAGCTCTCCCCTCTCCTCCAGCTCTCTCTTCTAGCTCTCCTCTAGCTCTCCCCTCTCCTCCAGCTCTCCCCTCTCTTCTATCTCTCCCCTCTCTTCTAGCTCACCCCTCTCTTCTAGCTCTCCCCTCTCTTCTAGCTCTCCCCACTCTCCTCCAGCTCTCCCCTCTATTCTAGCTACTTCACCTCTCCTCCAGCTCTCCCCTCTCTTCTAGCTCTCCCCTCTCCTCCAGCTCACCCCTCTCTTCTAGCTCTCCCCCCTCTCCTCTATCTCTCCCATCTCTCCTCCAGCTCTCCCCTCTCTCCTCCAGCTCTCCCGCTCTCCTCCAGCTCTTCCCTCTCTCCTCCAGCTCTCCCCACTCTCCTCCAGCTCTCCCCTCTCTTCTAGCTCTCCCCTCTCCTCCAGCTCTCCCCTCTCTTCTAGCGCTCCCCTCTCTTCTAGCTCTCCCCTCTCTTCTAGCTCTCCTCTAGCTCTCCCCTCTCTTCTAGCTCTCCCTATCCTCCAGCTCTCTCTTCTAGCTCTCCTCTAGCTCTCCTCTCTCTTTTAGCTCTCCCCTCTCTCCCCGCTCTCCTCCAGCTCTCCCCTATCTTCTAGCTCTCCCCTCTACTCCAGCTCTCCCTTCTCTTCTAGCTCTCCCCTCTCTTCTAGCTCTCCCCTCTCTTCTAGCTCTCCCCGCTGTCCTCCAGCTCTCCCCCTCTTCTAGCTCTCCCCTCTCCCCCAGCTCTCCCCTCTCTTCTAGCTCTCCCCTCTCCCCCAGCTCTCTCTTCTAGCTCTCCTCTAGCTCTCCCCGCTCTCCTCCAACTCTCCCCTCTCTTCTAGCTCTCCCCTCTCCTACAGCTCTCCCCTCCTTTCTAGCTCTCCCCTCTCTTCTAGCTCTCCCCTATCCTCCAGTTCTCTCTTCTAGCTTTCCTCTAGCTCTCCCCTCTCTCCCGCTCTCCTCCAGCTCTCCCCCTCTTCCAGCTCTCCCCTCTCTTTTAGCTCTCCCCTATCCCCCAGCTCTCTCTTCTAGCTCTCCTCTAGCTCTCCCCTCTCTTCTAGCTATCCCGTCTCTCCCGCTCTCCTCCAGCTCTCCCCTCTCTTCTAGCTCTTCCCTCTCTTCTAGCTCTCCCCTATCCTCCAGCTCTCTCTTCTAGCTCTCCTCTAGCTCTCCCCTCTCTTCTAGCTCTCCCCTCTCCTCCAGCTCTCCCCTCTCTTCTAGCGCTCCCCTCTCTTCTAGCTCTCCCCTCTCCTCCAGCTCTCCCCTCTCTTCTAGCGCTCCCCTCTCTTCTAGCTCTCCCCGCTCTTCTAGCTCTCCTCTAGCTCTCCCCTCTCTTCTAGCTCTCCCTATCCTCCAGCTCTCTCTTCTAGCTCTCCTCTAGCTCTCCCCTCTCTTTTAGCTCTCCCCTCTCTCCCCGCTCTCCTCCAGCTCTCCCCTATCTTCTAGCTCTCCCCTCTACTCCAGCTCTCCCCTCTCTTCCAGCTCTCCCCTCTCTTCTAGCTCTTCCCTCTCTTCTAGCTCTCCCCTATCCTCCAGCTCTCTCTTCTAGCTCTCCTCTAGCTCTCCCCTCTCTTCTAGCTCTCCCCTCTCCTCCAGCTCTCCCCTCTCTTCTAGCGCTCCCCTCTCTTCTAGCTCTCCCCTCTCCTCCAGCTCTCCCCTCTCTTCTAGCGCTCCCCTCTCTTCTAGCTCTCCCCGCTCTTCTAGCTCTCCTCTAGCTCTCCCCTCTCTTCTAGCTCTCCCTATCCTCCAGCTCTCTCTTCTAGCTCTCCTCTAGCTCTCCCCTCTCTTTTAGCTCTCCCCTCTCTCCCCGCTCTCCTCCAGCTCTCCCCTATCTTCTAGCTCTCCCCTCTACTCCAGCTCTCCCCTCTCTTCTAGCTCTCCCCTCTCTTCTAGCTCTCCCCTCTCTTCTAGCTCTCCCCGCTGTCCTCCAGCTCTCCCCTCTCTTCTAGCTCTCCCCTCTCCCCTAGCTCTCTCTTCTAGCTCTCCTCTAGCTCTCCCCGCTCTCCTCCAACTCTCCCCTCTCTTCTAGCTCTCCCCTTTCCTTCAGCTCTCCCCTCTCTTCTAGCTCTCCCCTCTCCTACAGCTCTCCCCTCTTTTCTAGCTCTCCCCTCTCTTCTAGCTCTCCCCTATCCTCCAGCTCTCTCTTCTAGCTCTCCTCTAGCTCTCCCCTCTCTCCCGCTCTCCTCCAGCTCTCCCCCTCTTCCAGCTCTCCCCTCTCTTTTAGCTCTCCCCTATCCTCCAGCTCTCTCTTCTAGCTCTCCCCGCTCTCCTCCAGCTCTCCCCTCTATTCTAGCTACTTCACCTCTCCTCCAGCTCTCCCCTCTCTTCTAGCTCTCCCCTCTCCTCCAGCTCACCCCTCTCTTCTAGCTCTCCCCTCTCCTCCAGCTCTCTCTCCTAGCTCTCCTCTAGCTCTCCCCTCTCCTCCAGCTCTCCCCTCTCTTCTAGCTCTCCCCTCTCCTCCAGCTCTCCCCTCTTTTCTAGCTCTCCCCTCTCTCCTCTAGCTCTCCCCTCTCTCCTCCAGCTCTTCCCTCTCTCCTCCAGCTCTCCCCTCTCCTCTAGTTTTCCCCTCTCCACATTTAGTTGAATTTAAGCAACAGTCTCTAGTCTTTTGTATGAGCAGGTCTAAAAATATCTGCTTCACTTTCCTGCTCATATCAGGTGAGGCAGCAGGGATCAGCCAGCTTCATCCCCTACCAGCCCTCACTCACCTGCTTCTCTCAGCAAACCCCTACCAGCCCTCACTCACCTGCTTCTCTCAGCAAACCCCTACCAGCCCTCACTCACCTGCTTCTCTCAGCAAACCCCTACCAGCCCTCACTCACCTGCTTCTCTCAGCATCCCCTACCAGCCCTCACTCACCTGCTTCTCTCAACATCCCCTACCTATGTCTCAATTGAGTTTAGGTGGGGTGATTGGGGAGTCCAGGTCATGTGATGCAGCACTGCATCACTCTCCTTCTTGGTCAAATAGCCATGCAGTAGTCTGCCTCTACATGCACTGCTTGGATACCTATCAATACAATCTTGCACTTTGACAGGCAAGTAACCAATGCATTCAATGTGCTTGACCTATCTATGTTATCGTAATACATAATTATATAGGATCCTCCTAGAGCCAAGTTTCATAATTTCATAACTTCCAACTTGTAGTCCATTGGCCTCTATAGCCTCTCATTTCCCTGAATGGAAATCTGCCCAGCTCTGGAAATGTGAGTGTTCAAGCTCCAGCTCTGCCCTGGACCCTACGCACAAGGAGCTTGGCGCTAGTAGTGAGCAGTGGCATGGGAATGATGTGCTTCTCAGATCAGGTTTAAAGCACCATATCATGGCCAGTACAGTACTACGTAGGGTACTTCAAGGAGTGATCTCTACATGATGATCTCTGTAGTACCCTCCATTTTGTTCAACTGTAATGCGTGGGGAAGGGGAGGGTTGTCTGTGGATTTGGGCTGTGTCTCAAATGGCACTGTATTCCCTATACTGTAAAATGCGCAACTTCTGAACAGGGCCTTTGGGCTCTAGTCAAAGTAGTGCACTATATAGGGAATAGAGCTCTAGTCAAAGTAGTGCACTATATAGGGAATAGGGCTCTAGGCAAAGTAGTACACTATATAGGGAATAGGGCTCTAGGCAAAGTAGTACACCATATAGGGAATATGGCTCTAGTCAAAGTAGTACACTATATAGGGAATAGGGCTCTAGTCAAAGTTGTACACTATATAGGGAATAGGGCTCAAGTCAAAGTAGTACACTATATAGGGAATATGGTGCCATTTGGGATGCAGTTTGGAAACACTGGACTCAAACCAGAAACCTAGCCCAGGGCAATGAGGAGATGCCCATATAACCAGCTGCGCCAAACAGGCTCAAACCTCTTGGCAGAAGCTGTAGTGGGTTTTAAAGGGCAGGGATGTTATACTTTATAGACTCTTGGAAGATTAGCAACCTTTGAAGGCTAAAAGACATCCAAACAAACAAACTAGTAAATTCCCTCAGTGTGTCTGCTCTCTGATGGGAGCAGTAGTGGTGGACAGTACCTGGATGTCAGACTGTCAGCGATAATGTATATGATAGGGAGAGAGCTGGGGACTGTCAGTGATAATGTATATGATAGGGAGAGAGCTGGGGACTGTCAGTGATAATGTATATGATAGGGAGAGAGCTGGGGACTGTCCATGTCACGGTCGTCGTAAGGAGTGGACCAAAATGCAGCGGGTATATTGATCATCTTCTTTACTTTATTAACGAGAAGACACTTAAACAAAACCAATGACGAAAACAGTCCAATAAGGTGCACAGACTATACTGGAAACAACCATCCACAAACACAAGTGAAAACAAACCCAACTAAATATGGCCTCCAATTAGAGATGCGTGTGTCGCTGGAAACCTCGGGCTGAGGTGCGTCACTGGAGACCTCGGGCTGAGGAGCGTCTCTGCAGGCTCCGAACTGTGGGCCGTCTCTGCAGGCTCCGGACTGTGGGCCGTCTCTGCAGGCTCCGGACTGTGGGCCGTCTCTGCAGGCTCCGGACTGTGGGCCGTCTCTGCAGGCTCCAGACTGTGGGCCGTCTCTGCAGGCTCCGGACTGTGGGCCGTCTCTGCAGGCTCCGGACTGTGGGCCGTCTCTGCAGGCTCTGGACTGTAGGCCGTCTCTGCCGGTTCCGGACTGTAGGCCGTCTCTGCCGGTTCCGGACTGTAGGACATTGCCGGAAGCTCTGGACGGGGAACTGTCGCCGGAAGCTCTGGACGGGGAACTGTCGCCGGAAGCTCTGGACTGGGACTGCGCACTGAAGGCCTGATGTGTGGAGCTGGCTTTGGAGGCGCCAGACTATTGACAACGCACCTCAGGGCTAGTGCGAGGAGCAGGAACAGGACGTACTGGACTGGGCAGGCGCACTGGAGGCCTGATGCGTGGGGCTGGCTTTGGAGGCGCCAGAACAGTAACACGCACCACAGGGCTAGTGCGAGAAGCAGGAACAGGACGTACTGGACTGGGCAGGCGCACTAGAGGCCCGATGCGTGGGGCTGGCTTTGGAGGCTCCAGAACAGTAACACGCACCACAGGGCTAGTGCGAGGAGCAGGAACAGGATGTACTGGACTGGGCAGGCGCACTAGAGGCCCGATGCGTGGGGCTGGCTTTGGAGGCGCCAGAACAGTAACACGCACCACAGGCCTAGTGCAAGGAGCAGGAACAGGATACACTGGGTCTTGAAGACGCACTGGAGGTCTGGAGCGCACAGCCTGCACAACCCGTCCTGGCTGAGTTGTCACTGTAGCCCTGCACGGTCGGAGTGCTGGCACAGGGCGAACTGGGCTGTGCTGAGGAATGATGGCTGTCGTGCGTAGAGCAGGCGTAGGGTAGCCAGGGCCTAGGAGACGCACTGGTGGCCAGATGTGCTGAGCAGGCATACTCCTTCCTGGCTGGATGCCCACTCTAGCACGGCACTTGTGGGGGGCTGGTATTGACAGCGTGCGGATGGGCGAGACCGTGTGCACTTCCGCATAGCACGGTGCTCTCCACGCCAAACGCTCCCCATAATAAGCACGGGGAGTTGGCTTAGGGCTCACCCCTGGCCCAGCCAAACTACCCGTGTGCCTCCTCACCTCCTGAAATGGAGGATATAATGCCTCATACCTCCGTCGTTCTGCCTTTGCTGCCTCCAATTCCTCCTTCGGTCGCTGGTACTCCCAAGCCTGCCTCCAGGGTCCCTTTCCATCTAATATTTCCTCCCATGTCCATGACTCCAAGTAGCTCTCCTGCTGCTCCTTCCTCCGCTGCTTGCTCCTTCTTTGGTGGGTGGTTTTGTCACGGTCGTCGTAATGAGTGGACCAAAATGCAGCGGGTATATTGATCATCTTCTTATTTATTGAAGGAAAAAACACTTAAACAAAACAAACGACGAAAACAGTCCAGTAAGGTGCACAGACTATACCGGAAACAACCACCCACAAACACAAGTGAAAACAAACCCAAATAAATATGGCCTCCAATTAGAGACAATAACAACCAGCTGCCTCTAATTGGAGGTCATTGGCAAAACTAACATAAAAATAGAAAACCTAGATAAACACATAGAAATAAATAACAGAACATAAACCAAAAACCCCGAAACACAGAAAACAAACACCCCCTGCCACGCCCTGACCAAACTACAATAACAAATAACCCCTTTTACTGGTCAGGACGTGACAGTCCGTGATAATATATATGATAGAGAGAGAGCTGGGGACTGTCAGTGATAATATATATGATAGAGAGAGAGCTGGGGACTGTCAGTGATAATGTATATGATAGAGAGCGAGCTGGGGACTCTCAGTGATAATATATATGATAGAGAGAGAGCTGGGGACTGTCAGTGAGAATATATATGATAGAGAGAGAGCTGGGGACTGTCAGTGAGAATGTATATGATAGAGAGAGAGCTGGGGACTGTCAGTGAGAATGTAGATGATAGAGAGCGAGCTGGGGACTCTCAGTGATAATATATATGATAGAGAGAGAGCTGGGGACTGTCAGTGATAATGTATATGATAGAGAGAGAGCTGGGACTGTCAGTGATAATATATATGATAGAGAGAGATGGGGACTGTCAGTGATAATATATATGATAGAGAGAGATGGGGACTGTCAGTGATAAGATATATGATAGAGAGAGAGCTGGGGACTGTCAGCGATAATATATATGATAGAGAGAGAGCTGGGGACTGTCAGCGATAATATATATGATAGAGAGAGATGGGGACTGTCAGTGATAATATATATGATAGAGAGAGAGCTGGGGACTGTCAGTGATAAGATATATGATACTGGCCCCTAGTCTACTACTGGGTAATTTGGTTCATCAGGTTGACCCCTGACCCCTAGTCTACCAATGGGTAGTTTGGTTCATCAGGCTGACCCCTAGTCTACCACTGGGTAGTTTGGTTCATCAGGCTGGCCCCTAGTCTACTACTGGGTAATATGGTTCATCAGGTTGACCCCTGACCCCTAGTCTACTGCAGGGTAGTTTGGTTCATCAGGCTGACCCCTGACCCCTAGTCTACCAATGGGTAGTTTGGTTCATCAGGCTGACCCCTAGTCTACCACTGGGTAGTTTGGTTCATCAGGCTGGCCCCTAGTCTACTACTGGGTAATATGGTTCATCAGGTTGACCCCTGACCCCTAGTCTACTGCAGGGTAGTTTGGTTCATCAGGCTGACCCCTAGTCTACTACTGGGTAGTTTGGTTCATCAGGCTGACCCCTGACCCCTAGTCTACCACTTGGTAGTTTGGTTCATCAGGCTGACCCCAAGTCTACTACTGGGTAATTTGGTTCATCAGGTTGACCCCTGACCCCTAGTCTACTGCAGGGTAGTTTGGTTCATCAGGCTGATCCCTGACCCCTAGTCTACTACTTGGTAGTTTGGTTAATCAGGCTGACCCCTGACCTCTAGTCTACTACTGGGTAGTTTGGTTCATCAGGATGACCCCTGACCCCTAGTCTACTACTGGGTAGTTTGGTTCATCAGGCTGACCCCTGACCCCTAGTCTACTACTGGGTAGTTTGGTTCATCAGGCTGACCCCTGACCCTTAGTCTACCACTGGGTAGTTTGGTTCATCAGGCTGACCCCTGACCCCTAGTCTACTACTGGGTAGTTTGGTTCATCAGGCTGACCCCTGACCCCTAGTCTACTACTGGGTAGGTTGGTTCATCAGGCTGACCCCTAGTCTACTACTGGGTAGTTTGGTTCATCAGGCTGACCCCTGACCCCTAGTCTACTACTGGGTAAGTTGGTTCATCAGGCTGACCCGAGTCTACTACTGGGTAGTTTGGTTCATCAGGCTGACCCCTGACCCCTAGTCTACCACTGGGTTGTTTGGTTCATCAGGCTGACTCTTAGTCTACGCTTGAAGTTATTGAGGGATGATGATGTTTTGGCAGTGTGAAGATAGGAATTCCAGGGTATGTAACCTCTGCTAGAGAAGTGACTGTGAGGTGCACTAAGTGACAACCCACTCACTACAGATACTTTTCTGTGCCATGTTGGGAACTTAAATGACCTGTAATCACACCCAGCTGTAGAGACCACTCCCAGACAAGTTTCAAGACAAGGCTTGCATTCCAAATGACACTCTATCCCCTATGTAGTGAACTACTTTTGACTATAGACACAAACAAAGTGTGTAGGAGGATGTCATCCCTAAAACAGTTGGGCCTCATTTCTCCCATTTGACAGGACATCTCAGGTGTGGTAATGTGTCACACCTTTTAGAGGTTTAATGGATGAGCGAAGCAGGGTCCTAAAATGGCTGGTTTGGTTATTGTGATGACCGGGGTTTACAGCGTAAGAATAAATAGATATACCTATCCTATGACATATCCTTTGTAACATATTGTTATCTTGTGGTCTTCAACACGTACAGAGCATCTTATTTCATATCATTATGTGATTTTATGGTTTTATTGTGGTCCTCAACACGTACAGAGCATCTTATATCATATCATTATGTGATTTTATGGTTTTCTAATAAACTCAAGCTTAATAGCCCCTATGTTACGTACTGTATGATGACACTTCTCCTATTCCATAACCTTTGAATCCTGTTGCCCAGCTATTGGGTTTGAAGCCAGGCCAATATCAGCGGTCACCGAGGTCACTCTTGCCACGTTGAGAAACAGAACAGATCACAGAAATGTGTGGTGCTGACACACTGCCTGCCTACGTGCACCCCCCCTCTCTCTCTCTCTCTCTCTGTCTCTCTCTCTTCTCTCTCTCTCTCTGTCTGTCTCTCCCTCTCTCTCTCTCTGTCTCTCCCCTCTCTCTCTCTGTCTCTCTCTTTCTCTCTCTCTCTAGCTCTCTCTCTGTCTGTCTCTCCCTCTCTCTCTGTCTCCCTCTCCCTCTCTCTCTCGCTCTCTCTCTCTGTCTCCCTCTCTCTCTCTCTGTCTCCTCTCCTCTCTCTCTCTCTCTCTCTCTCTCTCTCTCTCTGTCTCTCTCTTTCTCTCTCTCTCTCTAGCTCTCTCTCTGTCTGTCTCTCCCTCTCTCTCTGTCTGTCTCTCCCTCTCTCTCTCTCTCTCTCTCTCTCTGTCTCTCCTCTCTCTCTCTCTCTCTCTGTCTCTCTCTTTCTCTCTCTCTCTCTAGCTCTCTCTCTGTCTGTCTCTCCCTCTCTCTCTGTCTCCCTCTCCCTCTCTCTCTCGCTCTCTCTCTCTGTCTCTCTCTGTCTCTCTCTGTCTCTCTCTCTCTCTGTCAGTCTCTCTCTCTCTCTCTCTCTCTCTCTCTCTCTGTCAACTAACCTGCTTGCTGCAATGCAGGCTGTGGGCTTCACACCAAGTGTCATGACGTTGAATTGACCTCATGGTACTAGTGTAGTCTGTACCATGTCATTTGAAGTAGGTAGCATTATGTTATGATCCCTTGACCTGCATTGATGTCCTGCAGACCGTCTGCTGCTGCTGGCCTGTAATGGAGACCACTGACGTGTGGGCAGAGTAGCTTGTAGGTATCGCGTCCCAAATGGCACTACGTTTAACCGGAGCTCCTATCGTCTCTCGTCAAAAGCAGTGCACTAAATAGGGAATATAAGCTTTATAGAACCCCTTGAGGGTAGAAGTCCCCTTGAGATAAAGAATGTCCTTTATGAGGGAGAGACTTGTCCAAGCCAACAGCAGAGCCTTACAGTGTGCATTAAAATAACAGACACATGTATACTGCAACACATCAATAGAAAGAAAAATGCTACTCTAGGAAACAGTGTTTCTAATGTCAACATCCACCCATACAGGCAAAGCCCTATGTTCTGGTGTCGAGCCTACTTTCTTTAACCTTTATTTAACTAGGCAAGTCAGTTAAGAACACATTCTTATTTACAACGACGGCCTACCCCGGCCAAACCTGGACGACACTGGGCCAATTGTGCGCCGCCCTATGGGACTTCCAATCACGGCCGGTTGTGATACAGCCTGGAATCGTACCAGGGTCAGTAGTGACGCCTCTAGCATTGAGATGCAGTGCTTTAGACCACTGAGCCACTCGGGAGCCTGGAACTTGAATGCAGCACTACATGGTCAGTTTGACTGACAGGTATTCCATGCTGCCTTTCTAGGATACTCCTAGTTGAAAGCAGATTTGATTTCCCAGAGTTATGACATTGTCAGATATTATGCTGTATCTACAGTATGTATCTACAGTATGTATCTACAGTATGTATCTATAGTATCTATCTACTGTATCTATCTACAGTATGTATCTACAGTATCTATCTACAGTATGTATCTATAGTATGTATCTACAGTATGTGTCTACAGTATGTATCTACTGTATATATCTATAGTATGTATCTACAGTATGTATCTATAGTATGTATCTACAGTATGTGTCTACAGTATGTATCTACTGTATCTATCTATATTATGTATCTACAGTATGTGTCTACAGTATGTATCTACTGTATATATCTATAGTATGTATCTACAGTATGTATCTACAGTATGTATCTATAGTATGTATCTACAGTATGTGTCTACAGTATGTATCTACTGTATCTATCTATTGTATGTATCTACAGTATGTGTCTACAGTATGTATCTACTGTATCTATCTATATTATGTATCTACAGTATGTGTCTACAGTATGTATCTACTGTATCTATCTATAGTATGTATCTACAGTATGTATCTATAGTATGTATCTACAGTATGTGTCTACAGTATGTATCTACTGTATCTATCTATATTATGTATCTACAGTATGTATCTACAGTATGTATCTATAGTATGTATCTACAGTATGTATCTATAGTATGTATCTACAGTATGTATCTACAGTATGTATCTATAGTATGTATCTACAGTATGTATCTACAGTATGTATCTATAGTATGTATCTACTGTATGTGTCTATAGTATGTATCTACAGTATGTATCTACAGTATGTATCTATAGTATGTATCTACTGTATCTATCTATATTATGTATCTACAGTATGTGTCTACAGTATGTATCTACTGTATCTATCTATATTATGTATCTACAGTATGTGTCTACAGTATGTATCTACTGTACCTATCTATAGTATGTATCTACAGTATGTGTCTACAGTATGTATCTATAGTATGTATCTACTGTATGTATCTACTGTTGCAGTTTTGGCCTTGTACAATATTGCTCTTTAAATCTGACACAAATGCACAAGATATTGCAAATCCAGAAATGTACAATAACATTCACCTTGAATATTATAGAACCATATGCTATCTTGCTGGAAGTCTGAACTGCACTCATCCATAACCTCCTATAGCCTGCCTCATGTTATCACTAGTGCAGTGTCCCACACACAGCCTCTGTTCCATCAACATGTTATAAATTACATAGTTGAATTGATTCATCTTACAGTAACACACAATGACATACAAATGCTATCTGCCCTGTTTTGAAACATCATGCAATTATCTCAGAAATGTCTCAATCCCCTTTTCAGGCAATAGGTTTAATAATCTCATCATTGAATGGTGATATGCAAATGTTATTCACTAACTTTTAATATTTTGGGGGGTTGTAGTCTGTCTGCAACGTTTCAGATGTGACTGAAAACCACTTATATAAACGGATCAGTCAGTAACGTTACTTTCTTCCATTTGTGTGGTGGGAGAGATTGAGTGTGCGGCTGATAAGAATGTGCTGGCGTAAGGTGTAGAATTTCAGGGAACATTTTTCTCAAGTCACGTTGGCTGCCCCCCCACAACTTGTCCCAATGCCTCGAGGCGCCCTGCGAGCGGATATAAAGAGGCATCAGAAAGCGAAGGGTCTTCCATTCATTCTCAGAACTCCTGACATTCAGGTGAATCTTGTCCTGCCGCGAAGCCGCCCGCTGCTAGAATATCCCAAATAGCCATCACCATTATCAGGTCGGACAATGCTGCGAGTCAGGTGTCTCAGAGGAGGTAGCAGGGGGGCCGAGGCCGCCCATCTGATCGGAGCTATGGTTGGTATTTAGTTCCTGTTTTTTGTTTATTCAGAAATGTACAAAATCATAAAATGTGGAGATCTCTTAGGAGAGCGCAGCTGCGGCAAACAGCTGTTGGCTGTCACTCAGAAAAGTGAACACATTTCATTTAAGTTTTTTATAATTAGAATATATATTTTTATTAATTGAGTTTGTTCTGATTACTTTGAACATTATTCTTTAAAATAAAATGAATAGGCTATTTTCTTACTCTTTCTTTTCACAGCAAAACACTCAAATAAATGTAGGCCTACCAATCAAAAAGCATGTCATTTTCTTTCATTAATTGATTTTGTCCGGACATAGACGAGTTTTTGTTTCAAGTAAAACGAATATAGCAGCATTTCTTGCGTCACTCAAGAATTTCGCATGCTGTTCTCTGGAATTGAGAATTAAGTCAATTCCTTCTGAACAAAGTAGAATGCAAAATTGCTACAGAAATTAAAACTTTAACCTATGTATTTATTGGAAGAGAACGTTTCTGCTTTATTTGGAAATGTGTAAGAAAGAGAAATGTGTCCGGCAGCAAATTTTTGCGCGTGAGTGACAGTGGACAGCTGTTGCGGCCCTCCCTGAACCCACTGACACAGAGAGCTGCGCATGCGCATGCGCCCGCTGACCCCATGAAATTATACCTCCAACCAAGATAAGTGCGTTTATCAAGCGCACCTTGACTCAAAACCAACAGGCCTTATCTAACACAGCTCTGTTAGGCTTTACCTTATATTGACCAATGGTTTTCCTTTTGGCCTTGTAATGCATCTGTCTTTGTGAAATGTAGAATGTGTATGATAAGGCTTACTGCAACAGATTGAGCTAACAGGTTAGTCCTTGGTCTACTTACTGCAACAGATTGAGCTAACAGGTTAGTCCTTGGTCTACTTACTGCAACAGATTGAGCTAACAGGTTAGTCCTTGGTCTACTTACTGCAACAGATTAAGCTAACAGGTTAGTCCTTGGTCTACTTACTGCAACAGATTGAGCTAACAGGTTAGTCCTTGGTCTGCTTACTGCAACAGATTGAGCTAACAGGTTAGTCCTTGGTCTACTTACTGCAACAGATTAAGCTAACAGGTTAGTCCTTGGTCTACTACTGCAACAGATTGAGCTAACAGGTTAGTCCTTGGTCTACTTACTGCAACAGATTAAGCTAACAGGTTAGTCCTTGGTCTACTTACTGCAACAGATTGAGCTAACAGGTTAGTCCTTGGTCTACTTACTGCAACAGATTGAGCTAACAGGTTAGTCCTTGGTCTACTTACTGCAACAGATTAAGCTAACAGGTTAGTCCTTGGTCTACTTACTGCAACAGATTGAGCTAACAGGTTAGTCCTTGGTCTACTTACTGCAACAGATTGAGCTAACAGGTTAGTCCTTGGTCTACTTACTGCAACAGATGGAGCTAACAGGTTAGTCCTTGGTCTACTTACTGCAACAGATTAAGCTAACAGGTTAGTCCTTGGTCTACTTACTGCAAACAGATTAAGCTAACAGGTTAGTCCTTGGTCTACTTACTGCAACAGATTGAGCTAACAGGTTAGTCCTTGGTCTACTTACTGCAACAGATTGAGCTAACAGGTTAGTCCTTGGTCTACTTACTGCAACAGATTAAGCTAACAGGTTAGTCCTTGGTCTACTTACTGCAACAGATTAAGCTAACAGGTTAGTCCTTGGTCTACTTACCTTTAAACCATAGTTATCATGGTCAGGACTTGAAGAATCACCTCAGTTCAACTACTGATTGGAAAAATATATAAAACAAATCCACATGGAAGCTTAATATCTTAATCAATTTGATTATAATATAATGTTATATGGTAAACCTGTGAATGGCCCTGTAATCGTGTGTTGCGTTGCGGAGCCAGCAGTGTGACCCAGTGTGTTGCGTTGCGGAGCCAGCAGTGTGACCCAGTGTGTTGCGTTGCGGAGCCAGCAGTGTGACCCATGTGTGTTGCGTTGCGGAGCCAGCAGTGTGGACCCAGTGTGTTTGCGTTGCGGAACCAGCAGTGTGACCCAGTGTGTTGCGTTGCGGAGCCAGCAGTGTGACCCAGTGTGTTGCGTTGCGGAGCCAGCAGTGTGACCCAGTGTGTTGCGTTGCGGAGCCAGCAGTGTGAACCAGTGTGTTGCGTTGCGGAGCCAGCAGTGTGGACCCAGTGTGTTGCGTTGCGGAGCCAGCAGTGTGACCCAGTGTGTTGCGTTGCGGAGCCAGCAGTGTGACCCAGTGTGTTGCGTTGCGGAGCCAGCAGTGTGACCCAGTGTGTTGCGTTGCGGAGCCAGCAGTGTGACCCAGTGTGTTGTGTTGCGGAGCCAGCAGTGTGACCCATGTGTGTTGCGTTGCGGAGCCAGCAGTGTGACCCAGTGTGTTGCGTTGCGGAGCCAGCAGTTGTGACACCAGTGTGTTGCGTTGCGGAACCAGCAGTGTGACCCAAGTGTGTTGTGTTGCGGAGCCAGCAGTGTGACCCAGTGTGTTGCGTTGCGGAAGTCAGCAGTGTGACCCAGTGTGTTTGCGTTGCGGAACCAGCAGTGTGACCCAGCTGTGTTGTGTTGCGGAGCAAGCAGTGTGACCCAGTGTGTTGCGTTGCGGAGGCCAGCAGTGTGACCCCAGTGTGTTGCGTTGCGGAGCCAGCAGTGTGGCCCAGTGGCGTACCACAGTTTCGCGCCCCGCAAGGTCTAAGCGAAACATGATTAAGGATTTTTTTTGGGGGGGAAACAACTAACTTCCTACAATGCTAAACATTTTGCTATGGGGCAAAGATAAACATTTGCAGTTTTATAGCTAATATGATGCTATTGTACACATTTTGCCATGAGGTTGAGAAGAAAATGTTTCAGTTTTACAGCACATTTCCTGTAATTCTAAAACATTACATGAAATGTGTGACCACACCGTGACATGTGAGTGGATGATACTGATGCAGCTGTTCATCTTCCCGCAGCTCGGCCGCACCATGACTGGCTGGGTGCAGGGCGCGTTCCAGAGCTACTCGAGTTCCGCTGCTGCCGCGCAGCCGCAACGCGCCCTGGAGGAGAACACTGTCACTGAGCCTGAGCTACAGGAGTGTCCTGTCTGCGCCTACAACGAATGGGACCCGCTCGAAGAGGTGATCGTAGGCCGCGCCGAGAACGCGCGCGTCCCTCCTTTCACAGTAGAGGTCAAGGTGAGGTCATCAAGTCAGAACTCACAATTATGTAGAGCAAATCTACACTATGTTCAAACTGAGATGTATGCATCATAAATATAGAAATATATTATTATTGCATTGAGTTGATGCAAAATTACCTTATTCCAAATAGCAACCGCTTCCTTGCCAAATACATTCAAATCTTTAATGGGACTCACCAGCTCAAATAAAATATAAATCATTAGAGTAAATTACGTATTGAACTTTTGTCAACAGGCTAACACATATGAGAAGCATTGGCCCTTCTACCAGAAGTATGGGGGCCAAAGCTTTCCTGAGGACCACTTGAAGAAAGCTGTTGCTGAGATTGAAGAAATGTGCAATATTCTCCGCATGGAGGGAGTTACAGTTCAGAGACCTGAACCCATGGACTGGTCCTTCGAGTACAACACTCCAGACTTCACCTCTACTGGTAGGCAGAGGGGGAGCGCTACGGGATTGATTGATTGGTTAATTGATTGTTTGTTGGTTGGTTGGTTGGTTGAATTATTGATTGTTTGATAGAAAATTCACCACCTGAACATTGAGTAAAAAACCCCGTGTGTCTCTGACATGTCTCCTCTCCTCCACCCAGGCATGTACGCTGCCATGCCCAGAGACATCCTCATGGTGGTGGGGAATGAGATTATCGAGGCTCCCATGGCCTGGAGGTCCCGCTTCTTTGAGTACCGGGCCTACAGACCCCTCATCAAGGAGTACTTCAGAAAGGGTGCCAAGTGGACGACCCCCCCAAAACCCACCATGTCTGATGAGCTGTACGATCAGGTGAGGTGTTAGATGCCATCCTGACCCCGAGACTGTCTCACTCACTTCAGAGTCTCTGTTCCTGCAGGGATCACATACTAAACATGCATTCACTGTTATGTAAACCGCGGTGAATAAAAGCGTAGACTATACGTGGCATAGATTACTCTGTGCTTTGGCCATATCTCATATATCATGCTAGAAGTGACATATTACCCATGAGATTAGGCCCAAGTTTAGTGTATTTGTATTACCCATGAGATTAGGTCCAAATTTAGTGTTTGTATTACTCATGAGATTTGGCCCAAGAACAGGGTGTGTATTTTACTCATGTGGCAAGGGGCCATTTAAAGGTACACAGTTCCTACATGACAACTTAAAGGCTGTAGATAATCAACCCCCCCGTTCCAACCTGTCAGTTTCTCTGATCTCTCCTTAAACTGAGACTCATAACTTAATGGCTGTAGATAATCAACCCCCCCCGTTCCAACCTGTCAGTTTCTCTGATCTCTCCTTAAACTGAGACTCATAACTTAATGGCTGTCGATATTCAACCCCCCCCCGTTCCAACCTGTCAGTTTCTCTGACCTCTCCTTAAACTGAGACTCATAACTTAATGGCTGTAGATAATCAACCCCCCGTTCCAACCTGTCAGTTTCTCTGACCTCTCCTTAAACTGAGACTCAGAGATGTGACATTGCCACGAGCAGCAGGGTTGACCAAATATATTTAATATGAGTGTGATGCAAGAAGATGCACTCACACAGAGTATCTGTATGGGTACACTTCACTCTGCTGCAGTGTGATGGCTGCAGCCTGCCAAAACGATGGAGAAGTTGAGCTTCGTGTTTCTACTCTCTGTTGCGGAAATCGTCCCGATACTGCTGTTTACTTTGTTTATCACTGAGTCTACCTTTAAACCAGTCAGTCTCTGACCTCTGTCTGACCCCCCTCCCCACTCCAGGACTAACCTGTCTCTCTCTCTCTCTGCCCTGTCTGTCTCTCTAATCTGTCTCTCTCTCTTCCCCCCTCCAGGACTAACCTGTCTCTCTCTCTCTGCCCTGTCTTTCTCTCTAACCGGTCTCTCTCTCTCTGCCCTGTCTGTCTCTCTAATCTGTCTCTCTCTCTTCCCCCCTCCAGGACTAACCTGTCTGTTTCTCTCTGCCCTGTCTGTCTCTCTAACCTGTCTCTCTCTCTTCCCCCTTCCAGGACTAACCTGTCTGTCTCTCTCTGCCCTGTCTGTCTCTCTAATCTGTCACTCTCTCTGCCCTGTCTGTCTCTCTAATCTGTCTCTCTCTCTTCCCCCCTCCAGGACTAACCTGTCTGTCTCTCTCTGCCCTGGCTGTCCTCTCTAACCTGTCTCTCTCTCTGCCCTATCTGTCTCTCTAATCTGTCTCTCTCTCTTCCCCCCTCCAGTACTAACCTGTCTCTCTCTTTGCCCTGTCTGTCTCTCTAATCTGTCTCTATCTCTGCCCCCCCCTCCAGGACTAACATGTCTGTCTCTCTAAACTGTCTCTCTCTTTGCACCCTCCAGGACTAACCTGTCTGTCTCTCTAATCTGTCTCTCTCTCTCTGCCCCCCTCCAGGACTAACCTGTCTGTCTCTCTAATCTGTCTCTCTCTCTGCCCCATCCAGACTAACCTGTCTGTCTCTCTAATCTGTATCTCTCTCTGCCCACCTCCGGGACTAACCTGTCTGTCTCTCTAATCTGTCTCTCTCTCTGCCCCTCCAGGACTAACCTGTCTGTCTCTCTAATCTGTCTCTCTCTCTGCCCCCCTCCAGGACTAACCTGTCTGTCTCTCTAATCTGTCTCTCTCTCTGCCCTCCAGGGACTAACCTGTCTGTCTCTCTAATCTGTCTCTCTCTCTCTCTTGCCCCCTCCAGGACTAACCTGTTTGTCTCTCTAATCTGTCTCACTCTCTGCCCATCTCCAGGACTAACCTGTCTGTCTCTCTAATCTGTCTCTCTCTCTGCCCCCTCCAGGACTAACCTGTCTGTCTCTCTAATCTGTCTCTCTCTCTCTGCCCCCCTCCAGGACTAACCTGTCTGTCTCTCTAATCTGTATCTCTCTCTGCCCACCTCCGGGACTAACCTGTCTGTCTCTCTAATCTGTCTCTCTCTCTGCCCCCTCCAGGACTAACCTGTCTGTCTCTCTAATCTGTCTCTCTCTCTGCCCCCCTCCAGGACTAACCTGTCTGTCTCTCTAATCTGTCTCTCTCTCTGCCCCTCCAGGACTAACCTGTCTGTCTCTCTAATCTGTCTCTCTCTCTCTCTGCCCCCTCCAGGACTAACCTGTTTGTCTCTCTAATCTGTCTCACTCTCTGCCCATCTCCAGGACTAACCTGTCTGTCTCTCTAATCTGTCTCTCTCTCTGCCCCCTCCAGGACTAACCTGTCTGTCTCTCTAATCTGTCTCTCTCTCTCTGCCCCCCTCCAGGACTAACCTGTCTGTCTCTCTAATCTGTATCTCTCTCTGCCCCTCCAGACTAACCTGTCTGTCTCTCTAATCTGTCTCTCTCTTTGCACCCTCCAGACTAACCTGTCTGTCTCTCTAATCTGTCTCTCTCTCTGCCCCCCTCCAGGACTAACCTGTCTGTCTCTCTAATCTGTCTCTCTCTCTCTGCCCCCTCCAGGACTAACCTGTCTGTCTCTCTAATCTGTCTCTCTCTCTCTCTCTCTCTGCCCCCTCCAGGACTAACCTGTCTGTCTCTCTAATCTGTCTCTCTCTGCCCCCTCCAGGACTAACCTGTCTGTCTCTCTAATCTGTCTTTCTCTCTGCCCCCTCCAGGAGTACCCCATCCGTACGGTGGAAGACAGACACAAGCTGGCTGCCCAGGGAAAGTTTGTCACCACCGAACACGAGCCGTGCTTCGACGCCGCTGACTTCATCAGAGCTGGCAGGGATCTGTTTGTCCAGAGGAGTCAGGTTTGGAGGCCACAATGCCACATATTCGTTTATAGAGTCACACTGTGTTCACTCCTTAATCTAAAAAAAAGTATGTGGACACCCCTTGAAATTAGTGGATTTGTCTATTTCAGCCACACCCGTTGCTGACAGGTGTATAAAATCGAGTACACAGCCACGCAAGCTCCATAGACAAACATTGGCAGAAGAATGGCCTTACTGAAGAGCTCAGTGACTTTCAACGTGGCACCGTCATAGGATGCTACCTTTCCAACAAGTCAGTTCGTCAAATTTCTGCCCTAATAGAGCTGTCCCCGTCAACTGTAAGTGCTGTTATTGTGAAGTGGAAACAACTAGGAGCTCAGACGTAAAGTGGTAGACCACAGAAGCTCACAGAACATGACTACCGACTGCTGAAGTGCGTAGCGTTTTAAAAAATCATCTGTCCTCGGTTTGCAACACTCACTACCATGTTCCAAACTGCCTCTGAAAGCAACGTCAGCACAATAACTGTTCGTCAGGAGCTTCATGAAATGGTCTCTCAGAAATGGTTTGTCGAGAGCGGTGTGGAAGAACTTGACTGGCCTGCACAGAGCCCTGACCTCAACCCCATTGAACACCTTTGGGATTGGAACGCTGACTGCGAGCCAGGCCTAATCACCCAACTTCAGGGCCCGTCCTCACTAATTCTCTTGTGGCTGAATGGAAGCAAGTCCCCTGCAGCGATGTTCCAACATCTAGTGGAAAGCCTTCCCAGAATAGTGGAGGCTGTTATAGCAGCAAAGGGAGGGGAACAACTCCATATTAATGCCCATGATATTGGAATGAGATGTTGAACGACCAGGTGTCGTTGTTTTAGCCTTATAGTGTAGCTACAGTTCACCTAATAAAGAGACAAAATATTTTAGGGATGCAGAACTTGCCCAACAGAAGCCTACACTGCCCTAGCTGCAATTAGATCCCCAGTCTGGAGCAAGAAGCAAGCCGACAGAACAGACAACTGGTGTTTAGACGGATTCCTGGCTCACTGAACCCATTGAGTCCCTTTGAGGCCTTTTATTGTTTGTCAATGACCAAGTTCAGGGCCACTAATCAACACAATTACATACAGGCCTAGAGGCCTACGTACGGACCAAGCTCTGTAGGACCACAGTGTTAACTAGTGAAGGTAATGAATTGGATGCTCTGTAGGACCACGGTGTTAACTAGTGAAGGTAATGATTTGGGTGCTCTGTAGGACCACAGTGTTAACTAGTGAAGGTAATGAATTGGGTGCTCTGTAGGACCACGGTGTTAACTAGTGAAGGTAATGAATTGGGTGTTCTGTAGGACCACAGTGTTATCTAGTAAAGGTAATGAATTGGATGCTCTGTAGGACACAGTGTTAACTAGTGAAGGTAATGAATTGGGTGATCTGTAGGACCATGGTGTTAACTAGTGAAGGTAATGAATTGGGTGCTCTGTAGGACCACGGTGTTAACTAGTGAAGGTAATGAATTGGATGCTCTGTAGAACCACGGTGTTAACTAGTGAGGTAATGAATTGATGCTCTGTAGGACCACGGTGTTAACTAGTGAAGGTAATGAATTGGGTGCTCTGTAGACCCACAGTGTTAACTAGTGAAGGTAATGAATTGGGTGCTCTGTAGGACCACGGTGTTATCTAGTGAAGGTAATGAATTGAGTGCTCTGTAGGACCATGGTGTTATCTAGTGAAGGTAATGAATTGGGTGCTCTGTAGGACCACAGTGTTAACTAGTGAAGGTAATGAATTGGGTGCTCTGTAGGACCACAGTGTTAACTAGTGAAGGTAATGAATTGGGTGCTCTGTAGGACCACAGTGTTATCTAGTGAAGGTAATGAATTGGGTGCTCTGTAGGACCACAGTGTTAACTAGTGAAGTTAATTAATTGGGTGCTCTGTAGGAACCACAGTGTTATCTAGTGACGGTAATGAATTGGATGCTCTGTAGGACCACAGTGTTAACTAGTGAAGGTAATTAATTGGGTGCTCTGTAGGACCACAGTGTTAACTAGTGAAGGTAATGAATTGGGTGCTCTGTAGGACCACAGTGTTAACTAGTGAAGGTAATGAATTGGGTGCTCTGTAGGACCACGGTGTTAACTAGTGAAGGTAATGAATTGGATGCTCTGTAGGACCACAGTGTTAACTAGTGAAGGTAATGAATTGGATGCTCTGTTGGACCACAGTGTTATCTAGTGAAGGTAATGAATTGGGTAACGCAACACTTTCTTTTATGTCTCAGAAAGTGTTTACCTGGTATTCACAAGGAAATGATATGATTTCAATAGGTACTTTTTGGAACTTGCTGTTGAATAATTCAACACATTTATTGTTGATGGATTCCAATCATTATTTGTCTATTTCCAGGTTACAAACACATGGGGATTGAGTGGATGCGTCGCCATCTTGCCCCGGACTACAAGGTCCACATCATCTCATTCAAGGACCCAACCCCATGCACATCGACGCCACCTTCAACATCATCGGGCCGGGACTGGTGCTGTCCAACCCTGACCCGTCCCTGTCCGTCAGGTCAGTTCAGATGGAGAGAGAGAGAAAGGAGCGGGAGGGGGGGGTGCAGAGAGAGGGAGGGATGTGAGAGAGAGAATGAGAGGAGAGAGACAGGGAGGAAATAGAGAGAGAGAGATGGGGACGGGGATGGAGAGAGAGAGAAAAGAGCGGGAGGGGGGGTCGTGCAGAGAGAGGGAGGGAGTGAAGAGAGAATGAGAGGAGAGAGACAGGGTGATGGAATGGAGAGAGAGAGATGAGGAGGGATGGCGAGAGAGAGAGATGATGAGGCGGGAGAGGGAGGGTGACAGAGATAGAGAGAGGGAGGGAGTGAAGAGAGAATGGAGGAGAGACGACAGGGAGGAATGGAGAGAGAGAGATGAAGGAGGGAATGGGAGACGGGAGAGGAGAGGCAGAGCGGGAGGGGGGTGCAGAGAGAGGGAGGGAGTGAAGAGAGAATGAGAGGAGAGAGACGGGGAGGAATGGAGAGAGATAGAGGAGAGAGAGATGGGGAGGGATGGAGAGAGAGAGAGAGAGAGGAGAGAGAAACAAGAAATTATAGTCCTGACCAGTTACCCTTTCCCCCTGTATATACATTCCTTGCAGTGCCCTCTAGTGGAGTGGTGCTGTAACTGATAAAACGCTACATGGGAAGAGACCTCTCTGTCTGACCCACAGTATCTCTGATTTCTCTCCTTCAGTGGAGATGTTTGAGGAAGGCCCGGCTGGACCGTGGTGACGCCTCCAACCCCTCTGATTCCAGATGGTATGATTTTGTTATTGTGTGTGTTTGGGGAATTCAAGACACCTATCGACAAAAGACAACCCTATTTCTAGCACTTCCTGATTTGTTGATAGAAAACTCATACTCAAGCACTGTCGTGTGATCTGTTGATGTGTGACGATATCTATGAGTGTCTGGTAGTAAAATCTACCTGTTGTCCCATCAGATCACCCCTCTGTGGATGTCCTCTAAGTGGCTGTCCATGAATGTCTTGATGCTGACCCCAAACGGGTCATGTGTGATGCCAACGAGCACACCATCCACAAGATGTTTGAGAACCTTGGTGAGTAGAGCATGACCTATGACCTATTCATTAGAAATCCCTCCACTAGTATTTTATTCAACCATTTAGTTCTTGACCTTTTATTTTATTTAGTGATTGATAGATTTTATTAGTTTGTTTAAGTTAGTTCCGATAAAGTTCCAAGACAGACCTTTTGACAACTGCCATTCCTCTGGTTTATCTGACTCCCTCACTCCCTCCCTCCGTTCTCCAGGTATCAAGACCATCAAGGTGAACATCCAGCCACGCCAACTCCCTGGGAGGAGGCTTCCACTGCTGGACTACCGACGTGCGTCGCCGTGGTTCCCTCGAGTCCTACTTCCACTAGCCATGCCAGAAACAGACAGTTTTTATTGAGCTTAAGTAAGGTTAAAGTCCCAATCAACAATCTGCAGATGATTTTCAATTTCAAAAAATGAAAACCACGTGTTGATTTAAAAGTAAACAGTTATGTGCATAGACAGTGCCTTTGGCGAAAACGCTTGGTTCACAGACAAAAAGTTTTTTTTTTTACTTGATTTTTAGAAAGAAAAAAACCATAAGTACTCAATATTCTCATACATACTGTATTTTCTGGCTTGGCTATTGTGAAGCAACGTTGTACACCATCTGAACGACTCTAAGTAACATCAAAAAACGAGTCGTTTGTAAAGAGGACAGGGTAGGCTACTTTATGGGTATGATAACCATGACATCACACGTTGGTCTGCGTCTGAAATGGCACCCTATTCCCTATGTAGTGCACTTCTTTTGACCAAAGCCCTGAGTGGATGTTCGTTATACTACTTCCTTTTGAGAACTCAGAAAAAAAAGATCAACATTTATGTCTAGTATCATTGATGCTGCCATAATGATTTTTTTTTTATACTTTTTTTTTATCTAAAAGAATGTGTCAAACTTTTTATAGTAGATCATTATTATTAAACAATAGGGTTTTCCTTATCTCAGGTATTTCTATTTTGTAAAAAAAATAAAAAATGAGAAAAGAATGAATCAATTAAGACAAAATGTATACTATATTATACTATATATATATATATTTATATATATATATAGATAATACATATTATAGATATATATTATATAGATACATATATATAAATGGTATTTTTATTTGGGCGCATACATTTTTCATTGGTTCCCAGAAATTAGCCTTTTATATATTTTCTTAAAAGGATAATGAGGTCCATATCAGATATTGTGATCCCTTGCAGCCTGGGTCAAATATCAATACTTTCAATACGTTCAAATACTGCACTTAATTTAGTTTGGACCGGTAGAATATAACCAATGTAATATGGTCCCAGAAGTACAAACGCCAAGCTAAATCAAGTGCAAACTCAAATACTTTCAAGTACATGTATTTTTTTCAAGTATTTACATAAGTATTTACACTATGTATTTGTCCCGGTCTGATACCTTATATAGCCTCTGCTTCTTCTACAATAGCAACAGAGCCAGATCTATGCTAGTTATTTTCATTACACTGCTAAGCTGCTTCTGTTTGCATGGTCAAAAAGACCATAGGGTTCAGAGAGGTCACTAGATGTGTCCAAATGGCACCCTAATGCGTGTATAGTGCATAAAGTATGTATATATATGGAATAGGGTACCATTTGGGACACACCATTTGTTTACGTCATTACAATCCTAGTTTACGTTCGTAGTAGTTTTTTCCTTGATGCACATGTAATGTACTCTTGGAGATCAAGTGTTTTGGATCTTGAATTGATATTTGATTGTTCCAAAGCATTGAAGATGGCTCAAGGATGCAATATAAATGATAAAAAATAAAAATACATTTTGGGAGAAATATGTCATTATTATTACATTAATATTATATAATTATTGTTATTTCATCTGTCTGTCTGTCTGTCTGTCGTCTGTCTGTCTGTCTGTCTGTCTGTCAACCCAACCAGGGGGACTGACTCAATAAATGTTTATATCAAATAACTCAATGAGCTTATTCACATTGAATAAAACTATCTGTCTCAGCTGACAAAGTCCCATAGTGGCTTAAGCAACCTAGTTATAACAAGCCAGTTCCTGTAATGTTATTGACTGTTCGTTTCTTTACTCCATGTGTAACTCTGTGTTGTTGTTTGTGTCGAACTGCTTTGCTTTATCTTGGCCAGGTCGCAGTTGTAAATGAGAACTTGTTCTCAACTGGCCTACCTGGTTAAATAAAGGTGAAATAAAATAAATAAAGAATGAATGAACAAACTAGGTATACTACTACAGTTACCAACCTGTCTGTCCATTCAGTACAGTACAGTCAGGTCGCAGTTGTAAATGAGAACTTGTTCTCAACTAGCCTACCTGGTTAAATAAAGGTGAAATAAAATAAATAAATAAATAGTCATGTATACATATAGGCTAGAGACAAGGCCTCCACATTTGGGAGAAACCCGAGGTGGAACAAGACACAACCATGTTTTTTTCACATCTCTAATGTCTCCAATTTATGAAATGGATGGTTGAGTAAAAATATTTTATTGCAAAGGTGGTTAAATTGGGGCAGCAGGTAGCCTAGTGGTTAGAGCGTTGGGCCAGTAACCAGCAGGTATCCTAGTGGTTAGAGCGTTGGGCCAGTAACCAGCAGGTAGCCTAGTGGTTAGAGCGTTGGGCCAGTAACCAGCAGGTAGCCTAGTGGTTAGAGCGTTGGGCCAGTAACCAGCAGGTAGCCTAGTGGTTAGAGCGTTGGGCCAGTAACCAGCAGGTAGCCGTGGTAAGAGTGTTGGACTAGTAACCAGTAGGTAGCCTTGTGGTTAGAGCGTTGGATAGTAACCAGCAGGTAGCCTAGTGGTTAGAGTGTTGGGCCAGTAACCAGCAGGTAGCCTAGTGGTTAGAGTGTTGGACTAGTAACCAGCAGGTAGCCTTGTGGTTAGAGCGTTGGGCCAGTAACCAGCAGGTAGTCTAGTGGTTAGAGTGTTGGGCCAGTAACCAGCAGGTAGCCTAGTGGTTAGGGCGTTAGGCCAGTAACCAGCAGGTAACCTAGTGGTTAGAGCATTGGGCCAGTAACCAGCAGGTAGCCTAGTGGTTAGAGTGTTGGACCAGTAACCAGCAGGTAGCCTAGTGGTTAGAGTGTTGGACTAGTAACCAGCAGGTAGCCTAGTGGTTAGAGCGTTGGGCCAGTAACCAGCAGGTAGTTTAGTGGTTAGAGCATTGGGCCAGTAACCAGCAGGTAGCCTAGTGGTTAGAGTGTTGGACTAGTAACCAGCAGGTAGCCTAGTGGTTAGAGCGTTGGGCCAGTAACCAGCAGGTAGCCTAGTGGTTAGAGCGTTGGGCCAGTAACCAGCAGGTAGCCTAGTGGTTAGAGTGTTGGGCTAGTAACCAGCAGGTAGCCTATGGTTAGAGCGTTGGGCCAGTAACCGAAAGGTTGCTAGATCGAATCCCTGAGCTGACAAGGTAAAAATCTGTTGTTCTGCCCCTGAACAAGGCAGTTAACCCACTGTTCCTAGGCCGTCATTGTAAATAAGATTTTTTCTGAACTGACTTGCCGAGTTAAATAAAGGTTAAATAATATATATTTTTTAATTGGTAGATACTGTGACACCACCACCTAAACTCAAAAAGTGCAGAATAATCCTTGTCTGAAGGAGGGCTGGGCTGCATAAGCTCATATAACCCAATATATCAAGCTCTGATATTGCTAACTTTAAACACAAGTAGTCAGTTGCCTGCCCTATATACACAAATGTACAGCATTCGAATATCTTAATTCATCTCGGGAATATAGAACCTCTAAACACAGAGATACACTAGGTGGAAATATCAACCTGGAATATTTATTATGAATGTAAGCTTTACTTTTTTGGTAGCTGATTAACAAACTTT